>NC_137620.1:23587127-23599627 GCF_963280865.1 Gymnoscopelus braueri | reverse complement strand
ATATAAAAGCATGAAATTTGGTACAAATGTCCCTTGGGTGATCTGAATGCATCCTAAGGGGTGCCAACATTTTTTTTAATAGTCTCTCAATGGAAAACACTCCTCCCACACGGGCTGCACTGCTACAATATTCAAATTGAGCAGCCAATCTGGCATTTGGTCCAGAAGCCTGAAAGCTATGCAATCTCTATCTCCTGACAAATATGGATGGATTAAAGTCGCTGATTCGTGGACACCTTTATGGACACTCTTGCCAGAGGCTGCTTAAGTTTGTAGAGAACTCAAGTGTGGCTGCAAAGCTGAGCCCTTCTGTTCGAGAAAGTGTAGATGCCGGGATGCTGGGTTACCTTGCAGAGCATTATGCCAATGTGCTGGTAATTGCGAAATGGCACACATGAATACATGTACTAGTTACTAAACACTAATCACAAAAAAACAGTAATGATCAAGAAGAAAATACATGTGAAGATAGAGTGTAAAACAAGCAAGAAGATGTAGAGTGCAAAATAAATAAGATGCAGAGAGTAAAATAAGAATATGCAGAGTAAGATAAGATGCAGAGTAAAATAAATAAGAATATGCAGAGAGTTAGATAAATAAAGAAGATTCAAAGAGTACAATAAAAAAATCATGCAGAAAGTAAAATGAATAAGTGATGTAGAAATGAAAACAGAAGGTAGACTACAAAATACGGCAGGTTATGCACTGCATAACCTGTCGTATTGAGTCTGCATAATATGCAGACTGCCATGGTCAACTGTTTAAACAGCCATTTAGAATTTCTTCAACATGGTCCCTTCCTAAAAAGTTTAATAAACAAGCAAATAAATAACCTCTTCTAGGATATATTAAGAAGCACTCAATGTACGTACCAAATTATACACTTTTATGACATCCCTTTATGTTTTCTTTTGTGTCAACTGCTTTAGGCGGTCACTTCCTGTTTAAAATCTTTTTGGGCACCCCTTGTAGGATGCGTTCAGATCACCCAAGGGACATTTGTACCACATTTCATGCTTTTATGAGATTCTTTAGGTATCTTGCATCATCTTTCAACACTGTAGGCGGCCATTTTCAATTTAGTCAATAACTCACTTCCTGTTTCAGATTATTTTGGGCACCCCTTCTAGGATGTGTTAGGATGACCCAAGGGACATATGTGCCAAATTGTATGCTTTTTGGAGATTCTGTAGGCTTTTTGAGTCAATCGCCAGCACTGTAGGCGGCCATTTTCAATTTAGTCAATAACTCACTTCCTGTTGAAGACTTTTTTGGGCACCCCTTCTAGGATGTCTTAGGATGACCCAAGGGACATGTGTGACACATTTTATACTTTTTGGAGATTCTTTAGTTGTCTTTTGAGTCAATCGACAACACTAGGCGGCCATTTTCAATTTGGTCAATAACTCACTTCCTGTTGCAGATTTTTTTGGGCACCCCTTCTAGGATGTCTTAGGATGACCCAAGGGACATGTGTGCCACATTTTATGCCTTTTGGAGATTATTTTGGTGTCTTTTGAGTCAACGGTCAACAGTTTAGATGGCCATTTTGGATTTTGTCCATAACTCACTTCCTGTTTAAGATTTTTTTGGGCACCCCTTCTAGGATGTTTTAGGATGACCCAAGGGACATCTGTATCAAATTTCATGCTTTTATCCGCCGCGTAACGATTTTTCACTTAGTACCCCCTACTATTCCTCCTTCCCATCTCCTTTCATCTCTCCTGTCCTCAGTTCACATTCATCCAACAAGCTGTGACTCCAAACGCTTGAACAAACAGCATGCACAGTGAAAACTGGACCACCTCAGGATTAAATTAACACCTCACGTTTAGCCATACAGCGTGCAAACGGGACATTGTTATTGAATATGTGTGAATATACATTTTGTTCCAACCAGACTCCTGGACGTTTGAATTCTGTGCACCCCCGCCCCCTCTCTCCTCCCCTCCCCCTATGAGGTCTCCTACTCGTGGCTGCATATCAGCCCTGGAAGGTAGCCAATCGATTTAACCCCCCCAACCCCATGGCTGTGTGCTGACTACACAGAAAGAACGTTACTCCACCACGCCTCCACTGCTAATCCACCTACAATGGACTGTTTTATGAAAGGTGGAAATTGAAACGATGTAACAACATGAACCCTAGCGTCCCTATTCTGGGGCCGAACATTTAGCGAAAATAGTCGATTTACAAGCTCACAAGGCGTTGCGACACAACACATTGTGAGCTAGATCGGCGACATTAGGAGAAGACATTTCGATAAAGGAGAGATCAAGTTGTTGAAAATGTTATTGAATAAAAGATAAAACATTTTGGTGATTAGACTCCGTTAACATTTAATGTATAAGATTAGATAGGGAGAACCCCCCCCCCCCCCTTGGAGTCTAGACGCTGGTGGTGGCAGTGCTGATAAACCACCTTCCCTTTCGGCTCCAGGACTTAACGAGGTGGGGATGGAGGTGGGTTGCTCGGTCGCTGACTGAAAAGAGAGTGACAGGGTCAGAGGCAGTGATATTTAAAGGCGGAGTCCAATCGCCTGATTGGCTGACTGCAGATTGTCACATTGGCTAGAAGTGCTCACACTTCAAGCTGTGAATGACAGGATGCTTGTGAAGCATCCCCAGCAATAAAGATGAAAGTGTGAGAGACAGATCTTCCTTATTGAACTTACGCTAGAGCTACATTTGGTGTGTAGAGGGAAAAAAGGAGCGGGCCTGGTGTAGAGCCCTGGGGGACCCCGGTCAACTAAGTACATAGGGTTTACAGTAAGTGGTTTTAAGACAGCGGTTCTGTGTACTGCATGCATGGTGAGCAGAACCTTGTGGTTATAAACACAACAATTACAGTCAGATGAAGAAAAAAAACGGTCCATCCCAATTAATCCATAGACACTGCACATGCAATGTAATGCCATATTATATAATGCATTCAAAATTTCGAAAATGTCTTCCCACTCATAGAATAATAACACATCCATGGGAACAATATCTTTAGTGTTGCTCGACAATCGGTCAGTCAGTGCAGACTTGCGTCAGTTGCCCAGAGCCTGGAGCTGCAGTGAACAGTGCTGGGAATTCTCTTACCTTGCATGTTCTCGCCACAGTGGTTGGTTGAGAAAAGCCGTGGGTCAAGGGGTCAACATGCAGTACAGAGCAGCGGTTCTCAAAACCTTTTAGCTCGAGACCCAAAAGTACCCCAAAACACTTTTGTACTTTTACTCAAGCACATTTTTGAACACAGGCCTTTTTACTTGTAACAGAGTATTGTTATATTCTGATATTGGTACTTTTACTTTAAAATTAATCGATCAGAGTACTTTTTCCACCTCTGGTCAACAGGTCAACATGCTGTAATGTTCTGCTGTTCCAATCAGGAGCTTTTTTCCCCTTTTCTGAGCAACTCATCCATCATACCAGAGTTGATTAATCATGTCCCCCCCCCCCCCCCCCCCACACACACACACACACACACACACACACACACACACACACAAAGTTTCTGTTGTTTAGAACCCTTGGAACCCTTGTTTGATACTGTGATATAGGAGCACAGAGCTATCATTATATGAACTGTGTTAAAAGTTAACCAATGTGTGTGAACTCTGTCTGTTCTACAAAATGTATTCTTGGAGTAGACTTCTTGTCTAATGACCTGTGACCTGTCTTATAGGCAACCAAAACCTATAGCTGCCATGTGCTCTTGTCAAATACTGATAAATGTCAAAGCATGTTAAAGATAGGATATAGAGCACCGAAGTCTGACATCACTGCTACTAGAGGGCGCTATCCCTCTGGGTCACAGCGTTATTATTTTTTGTATTGGATTTCCCATTGGAGAATCTTAGATCGCGTCATACAAGAACTGTGTTCCAGAAATAAACAAATCAGCCGGGCGATTTTACTCATATGGATATGAAGCATCAACTGACGGTAAAAAATTACAAATTTATCCAAAGGGTAAAACTACATTTCTTCTTTCTCCGTTCTCAAATGTAACTCAATATCATAAACGACACAGAGTCACATACATACCTGACAAAATCGCCGGGGTGCTTTGTTTATTTTTGGAACACAGTTCTTGACGCAATCTAAGATTCCCCTATGGGAAATCCAATACAAAAAAAAACGCCTTGACCCAGGGGTAGTGGGAGTGACGTCAGGACTTCGGTACTCTCGGTACCTCCCAAAAAAAGGGAAATGAAATGTAATAAAAAGACCATTAACTGCATCAAAAGTAATCAACAAAGTATACTATAAAACTGGTCAAACATTGGCCAAATCATCAAATAATATAAGAAAGAGGCAAAAAATAGTTGGTTGCGAGGCGTTGTGAGCTTGTAGGTCAGCTATTTTCTCAATATTTATCTGTGACAGAGTCAAACTAAATGTAATGCCTTACCTCCTACAATTCCAAGTGCTTGTCAGGGTGGGGGGGTCCCCAGTTCAAATATGATTATTTTGGGGGGTTGCAGCCTGAAAAGGTTGAGAACCACTGCTCTATAGGAAGGCCTCTGATGTAAGGATCTGATGAATCGTGTTGAAGAAAGTGTTGTGATTAAAAAGTGTTCTCAGAGAAGATGAGCTTATGATATGCAGGGTTTTCCATTATGAATGTAAGTACAGTATGTCTTCTTCTGATCAATATTCAATTATACACATTCATGCTTTAAAATCCAGTCATTGTCTTAGACTTGTTTTTGTGTCTTCTCTGTTTGAGCTTTGCCGTAACAGAATCCCTTGGCAGAATACCATTAGCAGGATAATTAGCCTATTTGTGTGATGTAACCTGATGTAAAACGTTGTCAGGTCAAAATTGTTATGGCATGGCTAGCCATCCATGAGAGGGTCTGTCTGTATGCGTGTGTGTGCGTGTGTGTGTGTGTGTGTGTGCACGCGTGCATGTGTCTAGAGCTGATCTGACAATGCCATGCCCTTGATTCAAATTATGATTATTATTTGCACCTTTTTGACCTGAAGATCCACACTAGATCAAAAGTGACTATTTCCAGACATAACGATGACTGAACTTTGAACTTTATTGTCCCTGCAGAGGAAATTCCTTGCGTGTCATAAGCTGTCAAACATATAATGAAACAACTAGAAAAATACAAGCACAAACGTTTTTCAAGTACTACAGGGTGCATTACAGGGTGTGTAGCTGCGCCCTGCACAATTCTTGAATAGAGCCCTCATGGTCATGGAGTTAACATGTAACCCCCAAAAAATTCAGACCATGTTCACGATTTTGTTCTTCGTATTTCTATTTCTCACTGTTAAAGAGGAAATCCATGCAACAGAGCAGAATGTTAAGATACCACAAATGAGCGATAAAATACTGTTATGCGCATGGATTTGATTGAGCCAGCTCTAAAGCCAATTACAATTTCCTTCGTTAATAGTATTCAATTCAAGGAAATCATCTTTACACCACAAAACAAACTCATCAATCCTCTCTGTAGACGTCTTTGTCCTCCTGAATCAGGCCCACAGTCGCTGTATAACATAGTGAATTTGACCTTGAAGTGGTTGTTAGAATTGCTCCTACTATCGTCAGTGTATACTAGGATGAATAAAACTAAAAACTAAAAATAGTGCTTCCCTGTGGAGCCATGTTGGTGATGAAAGAATGGGACACAGCTGCATTTACTAACATGTTTGCGCCTCCCTGTCAAGAAGAACCCGAGCCACCTTATTACCTCATTATTCAGACCAATATGCTGTAGTATAGCAGTAGTATTTTAACCACTTTCAACCTGGCGTCCATATTTCGGGCATGTCATTATCGGCGAACATTGTATAAGAATTGTCTGGAAAAATTACGCGCTTGGGTTGTGCAGAGGTAAAGTACCTGTTCACCAGCACTGTGTGGCTTCCTGAGCATCTACACAAACACAACTGGCGTGTTCTCGGGGGAGATAAGCTGGGCGCGGAGGGTGAACTCTTGTCGTAGTGCTAGCGACTCCTGGGGGGGGGGGAAAAGTCAAAAATATCTCATACAATCTCGGCTACTTCAGTCACCACCATTGTATGACGAAGTGTAATAACAGGGCTTTAAGTGGTTAATATATAGAGTCCATATGCAGCCTGTTTCTGACTTCAACTCACAGAACATACTCACCAGCAACACTGACGCAACCATAGACAAGGCTCCAAAATACCCTCACATACTGTACCCCTCCGGTAAGGTATTGATTCATGGTCATATGACAGACAAATCGAATCACCATGTATCCTGATGGATCGAGCTCACGGTACTGCATGCAGAATCCATATTTCAGAATTTCTGAAGTATTCCATTATAGAGACACTATTTGGATATGTACATGTAACAATACTACATGGGTAAGTACAGTAAGTACTTCAAATCCGATGATTCCTGAGGGGCCGATGTGCATCATCGCTCTCTGCGAATCTCAGGGTAGTAAACAAGCAAACCAACACACACACACACACACACACACACACACACACACACACACACACACACACACACACACACACACACACACACACACACACACACACACACACACACACACACACACACACACACACACACACACAACTTATCTGGCCCCTTAAGACTTATGGTGGAACAATATTGTTAGATATAATTATCCAACATTTCTTTAACCTAATTATATGTGTGCAAGGATCTGCTAGATTGCTTCCATAGCAGATGGTGGCATCAATTATTGAGTCTGTCAACACTCTGCCCTCGATCATTTTAAGAAGATTATGCCAACATTAACTCCCCTATGGTCCCCTTTTCTTAGATTAACCCCCTCCCCAACATCTTGCATTCTTTCAAGCAGTTTCTCTATCTCTCTCTCGCTCAACTCAAGGATGCTGTTCCTAGCAGCCTTATATACTGTAGCAACCCCTTGAGTGTATAGGAATCTGGTGTGTACAGTATATATGTGTAAGTGTGTGTGTGTGTGTGTGTGTGTGTGTGTGTGTGTGTGTGTGTGTGTGTGTGTGTGTGTAGGCAATCTGAAATCTGACCCAAATACTATACGCACGGAACGCCCCGCAAACGTATCCCAGAGATTTCCAGCTCCACCACTCCCTGTCATTCTGGCATTCCCAGCGTTCTTGGCGTTCTGCCCAATCCCGATGCAAATGTCCTCTTAATCCTGTTAACCCACTCCAACTGCATGGAAACAGAGGAGGAAAGAGAGAGAGAGAGAGAGAGAGAGAGAGAGAGAGAGAGAGAGAGAGAGAGAGAGAGGGGTAGTGAGAGAGGCAGAAAGGTTGAAGGAAAGAGAGCAGAAAGGAAAGAGGAGATGGAATAAGAGAGAGAGAGAAAGAGAGCGAGAGAGAGAAAGCGAGATAGAAACCCCAAGGCAGTGAAAGACATTATGCTCCCTGCTGAGATCTAATTGAAGAAACAAGATGTCAGCACAAAGTGATGCTCCTTGTCTCTCTGTGACATCATCGACACATGACTGGTGCAAAAGAAGAAGAAGAAGAAGAAGAAGAAGCAGAAGCAGAAGCAGAAGAAGAAGAAGAAGAAGAAGAAGAAGAAGAAGAAGAAGAAGAAGAAGAAGAAGACAGAAAACTTGGAAAAGCAGAGAGAGAGAGAGAGTGAGAGAGAGAGGGAGGGAGGGAGAGAGAAAGAGGTGATGGTTAAGAGAGTCTAATTGAAAATGTGCACGTGTGTGTGTGGGTGGGTGGGTGGGTGTGTGGGTGAGTGTGGGTGTGGGTGTGGGTGTGGGGGGTGACAAGCCGTTGACTAATAGCTTGTGAGGCGATTGGGGTCATTGTTTTCAAGCTGGATGATAACATCTGACCTCTGAAAAGACGAGACAAGGTGTATTGACATGTTGCATACAAGGACGCTCTCAACAGCATGTTCTGACCTTCATCCGTGAAAGACAGGGGCGTTTAACATGAACAGCTACAGGCCCATTAAAGAGAGAGAGAGAGAGAACTCTTAGCACTGGTTACTCAGTTACATCCTCTTGGTTTCGAGAAATGCATTAACCACTTTCTACCTGTCATCCCTATTTTGGGCATATCATTATACAGGCGTCAAAAAACAGAAGAAATAGCAGACCTAGCAGATCTTCGCCTTAATGAATGAGGCATCACCAAATTAACAGTTTTCTGTGAAATATTCACGACGCTCGACGGTGCTCGTTAACAGTTTTTTGGCGGACCGTTTGGGTCTGAGAACCTGCACTTCTGCATTCCTGGAGTGCGGAGGTGCCCGGGAAGCCACCGTTTGACTGGAAGGGTACCCCCTTCAAATCACTGTTTGACATTTGGTCAAGAAGTCACAATATGCTTTTTGGGGAGTGAGACAGTGTTGTTCAAATATCCTTTTGAATTTCCATTTCTGTTAAGCAGCTAGACAGATAGGCTTAGATTAATTTGGTTCCCAATTGGAGTTATTTACGTGACTGCAAAGGCGAAACATAAGTGGGGAAATTACATAACATCTTATTTTCCACTCATTTTCAGAGCTTCTGAAGCAAAGATTGTTGGGCGGAAGCATTTGAAAATTGTGGCAACCCACAACTTTGTCTTGAGGGACTAGTCCTCCAGTATCTCTAAAACATGTTATAATTGCTTCTTGTTCCGCATTGAAAACAACGAGCGTGCTCCGGATTCAATTCAATTATTTCATTATTTCAAGGGAATTCTGTATTCTTCGTCTCCCACACTGCACAATCCTGTGTGTTATTTATATGTGAGTTGAAAACTGGACATCGCAGGGGCTTTATTTTAATCCATTAAGACCCGAGGCCGATTCTACAAATGTTTTAAATTAACGCCCTACTTGATCATACTACAGCGTCACACAAAAGCATCAAAAGTAGCAGATCGACAAGCTGAAAACGTGGTGCGAAGTGACACTTTTCGAGCTCGTCGATCTGCTACTTTTGCTATTTTTTAATTTGGAAAGTAACAGTTTTGGACATATGAGGTTTCCACACGACACAGATGATATATAGGCCCTATTATATAAAATATATATAAAATGACACAGATGCTTTCCCAGAACGGATCGTCAGGGTTTTGCAGTGCAGTATCCCATGCAGGTTAAAGTGGGGCCCAGTGTTCAGCATCCATTCCCTGCCCCCTCATCAATAGGTTTGTGTTTCTGATCGACATGAAGCTTGTCTTAGAAGAGGGGGAGGTCTTAAGAACGGGTGGGAGCTAGAGGTTTGTTAATTAGAGCAGATAGAGGAGGGGGTCAGAATATGGTGGAATTTCTGGTCCTTGAGGGTAGGTGGGGAAAAGAATTGGAAGGGGGCTAAGCCGATATTGACAAAAAGGTGTGTGTGCGTCCGTGCGTCCGTCCGTGCGTGCGTGCGTGTGTGTGAATAAGTGTGCGTGTGTGTGGTTATAGTTATGGTTATGGTTATACTTATGGTTATAGTTCTGATTATGGTTATGGTTATGGTTAAGGATGCGGGTTTGCGTACAAAGAGTGTACAAAGAGTGTGCATGTGTGCAAGTTTTGGGTCTATTTGTAAAATGCTTACAGTATGTAAGCGTGCGTGTGTGTGTGTGTGTGTGTGTGTGTGTGTGTGTGTGTGTGTGTGTGTGTGTGTGTGTGTGTGTGTGTGTGTGTGTGTGTGTGTGTGTGTGTGTGTGTGTGTGTGTGTATGTGTGTGTGTGTGTGTGTGTGACTGTGTGTGTGTGTGTGTGTGTGTGTGTGTGTGTGTGTGTGTGTGTGTGTGTGTGTGTGTGTGTGTGTGTGTGTGTGTGTGTGTGTGTGTGTGTGTGTGTGTGTGCGCGTGTGTGTGTGTCTGTGTGACTGTGTGTGTGTGTGTGTGTGTGTGTGTGTATGTATGTGTGTAATCGTGTA
Organism: Gymnoscopelus braueri; assembly: GCF_963280865.1. NCBI lineage: Eukaryota > Metazoa > Chordata > Actinopteri > Myctophiformes > Myctophidae > Gymnoscopelus > Gymnoscopelus braueri. The sequence continues at coordinate 23,589,805 of NC_137620.1, read as the reverse complement.
TGTGTGTGTGTGTGTGTGTGTGTGTGTGTGTGTGTGTGTGTGTGTGTGTGTGTGTGTGTGTGTGTGTGTGTGTGGGGGGGGGGGGGGTCTACATCAGTGTATAAGTGATGGTTGACAAATAAATTATGTTTCCACTGTGTCTAATAGTGTCAATAATAATAACAGTGTTTTATAACAACATTTGCAAAAATAGATAGTAGTACTGCTGGGACACATGCTTTGGGCGGTTGAGTACAGAGAGATGTAAGAATTGCTAAACAGTGTTTGTTGGCTTTATCATTGTGCTGCAAGTGTAAGAAATCATACAAACAAAGTCAAATCCATTTTAGACACTCTCATCTCCATGGGCACACACTGAAGAAAAATAAATAAACACTTTTGGTGTGCATGTCTTTGTTATGGAGACATAACTTGGGCAGCTCTGTAGTTAGCAAACAGATAAGAACTACTTAAGTCACAAAGAAGCTTTCAATGCATGCGTTTCTTTTCCTTTAAAGAGCCAGATTGCAGGGAACCATAAACACTGCTGAGTCGTCGTCAGCAGAATAGCGGGACATGGATATTACATTCTAAGCCATACAAACTGGATAATAACTGCAGAGCAGCCAGAATGTACTATATGGGATATAGCCACTGGGATAATTACACAGCAGTTGGTGTGAGGAGATATGAGATCATAATTGCATGGAAGGCACAGCTTATATAAATCAGTTTAATTGCTGCTTGGTGTCCAGGGAGATTACACAGATTATTACATGAATTAGATCGTGCAATGTGTGTGTGTGTCTGTGTGTGTATAGATTGTCTGACATGGTTATAGCCTGCGGTCTGACGTGTTGGACATTGTGATTACTTCCAACAATACCCACTACTAGCTTTAAAGCTACAATCCTTAGGTTTTAGGTCTCTCCCAATGGAGATAGCTAACGATGTCTGTACTAGATAAAGATGGTGGCGCTGCTAGTGTGCTTCAAATAACTTTACTGACATTGTCAATCAGTGTCCAGTCTGGAAGAGTGGAAGAGTGGGAAGACAACCTCCGACCACTGCAGATGTGCTAGTACAGTATATTGTATTAACATACTCTACCATACATTGGGTAAAATAAACGTTTATTTTACACGGTGGCGCAGTCGGTAGCGATGTCGCCTCACAGCTAGAAGGTCTGGGGTTCGATTCCTGCCGGGGACCCTGTGGGCGCTGGGGGCATGTTCTCTCCTCCGCGTCATCAGTGCCCATACCCTAGGTGGGGTTGGCGTGGAGTTTGCATGTTCTCCCCGTGTCCCCTCACAGAAAACATGCAGTAATCCTGGTCTCTATACTGCCTCCCCCTGGTCAGCCGGGGCACATGATGGAGGGGAAAGGAACTGGTTGGAAAAACGTGTTCTTCCACGCGCTACGTCCTACCCGGGAGTTTCCCCGGTAGAAGCGGCCTGCTAACTCCTCATGCGTTGAAAGAAGCATGAGCTCAGTTCGGGGCTCTCCCCAGGCTGGCAGAGGAAGTCTAGCGCCCATGATTACAAGCTTAGGCATTGGCACTGGGTGAAAAATAGGGTTATAAAATCGCGGGATAATACAATATGGATTATAGGTTTAACTGTTATATAGTTATAGTAGTATGTCCAATTTTTCAAATGATGGATGTACCCTGATTGATATTACTGTTTGATCCAGAATTCCACGACAGGTGCAAGAGTTAATCAAACTAATTGATCAACATTATCAATTAAATTAAAATAATTTTCTTCAGCTCTTTAGTAAACAGAAAAGACATTTTCAGGTGGGTTACAAATATCATCTAATCAAGAGAGAGGACCCCACAAAGATCATTTAGCTTGTGTTACAGTGCCTCCTTTTTCTGCTCTTTTATTAGTTTCACTTCCAAATTCACTAGTTTATCCTGTAACCTGTCTGAATTCTCTCTCCTGATTGTATGAAATTGCCATAACAACCTGAAAATGTATTTGCTGTTTACTCAAGAGCTACAGAGATGAGGAGACCCTTAACACTCTCTGTACACTTCACAACAAATCATACAACACAAAACACAATAAGCAAAGAATACACAGTGTAAATGTGCGTGCACGTATCATCAAACAATCAATATGCGGCAGTGTACAACTGTAAATATACAAATCACAAAAGATTTACAACAAAGTATTAAAACCACAAGGTAAGAAGAGGTGGACACAACAATAAAATCTATAAAGCTAGGGGGAACCGTAATGCAAGGAAAAAATACTGGTTTTAAGCCTAAATTAAAAAATGGCCAAGGAGTCGGATTCTCTAAGAATTGGAGGGAGAGCATTCCATTCCACGATATGTGAATGCTCTGCCTGTTTTTTTCTTAGACATTGACACTGTGAGGTAACCAGCACCTTGGGAGCGTGTTGACCGTCCTGGAATGTACAGTGTTATTAGACTGGACATGTAGGATGGTGCAAGTCCGTTCAAGGCTTTATAGGTCAGGATAGCACCTTGAAGTCGGCTATGGCATGTATCGGCATAGTGCTTTGAGTGTTGGTGCTTTGAGTGTTGGTGTGATGTGGTCGAATTTCCTTTTTCGAGTTAGTACTGCAAGCTGCTGCATTTTGGACCAACCCAAGGCCATTTATTGATGTTGACGGTATAGACTGGAGAAGAGAGAAATACAATATATCTATTGTTGAGGTGATGAA
>NC_137620.1:23564627-23582127 GCF_963280865.1 Gymnoscopelus braueri | reverse complement strand
TCCTCTCTCTCTCTCTCTCTCTCTCTCTCTCTCTCGCCCATCTCTCTCCTCCTGTATTTCCACACACACAGTACAATCCCATTCTCTCTCTTTTTTTTTGGTAATCTTCACAGCAAAATCCATAGTGTCGATTTAATTCTGAGAGTATGAAAATGGTAAATTTTTTACACTCTCTGAGCTAAATTGACACTCCAGATTTTTGCTGCGTTTTTTTCCCGGCTGGAGGTTCTGTGAGGCTTTTTGTTCACCGAGCAGCCGCTCATATGTGGCCTCCCCGCGCCGTTGCCATGGCAACCCCTTGTACACATTCTGCTGCTGCTCCAGCAGAGAGGAGAGGATGCAGAGAGGACGGAGAGAGAGAGGGAGAGAGGGAGGGAGAGAGAGAGAGAGAAAGAGAGAGGAACAGATAGGTAGAAAACGATTCAAAAAGAGTGTGAAGCCTAATTTATGCGTACGAAAATAGCTGAAAATAGCCGATCTGTAGTTGTTCCGATACTGCCGAAATGTGTATTTATTCCTAGATCAGTGGTTCTCTAACCTTTTAATTTCAAGGACCCCCATTTGGACATTTTCAGAGTTACAGACCTGTAAGGGTCCATTTGAAACCCCTTGAAGGAACCCAGATGGTCCCTGGACCCCACTTTGAGAACCACTGTCCTAGATTTGTTAAAAGTTTACACTCTGGTATCGGATCGGTAGGCTACTCTGTATCGACCCGAGACGCAAGCTATGGGTATCAGGATCGGTATCGGGAAGGGAAAAATGGTATCGGTACATCTCTACTCACAACCCACAGTCACATGAGGGGGAAAGAGGAGAGCAAAGGTAGAAGGAAAGAGGGCAGAAGGAGGTATGGGAAGGTGAAAAATATAAAGGGCGAGATATAGAGTGAGAGAGAGCGGTGGAGGAGGAGACATGGAGGAGAAAAAAAGAGAGAGGCAAAGATAGAAAAAAGATATAGCAGATGGGAAAGAAGGGCAGAGAGAAAAGGTTAGTTTTTCAGAGAAGAAGTGCAGAGAGAACCGTTTAATGATCCGATTTCAGCGCATGTTTTTTACTCATCATTACTAGGTTTGTTGTGTAGGCATTGAATTATTCTAGATCACATGAAGATGTATTGTTTTTATTGGCACAAGTAGCCCTTATTATCATTGGCCTTTTGTATGGTTGTTATGCCTATGCTTATTCTACTGTTGTAAAATGTTATAAACACGGAGTGTGTGGGAAAATATCTACAATCAGAAACAACCAAAATACACATATTGCAGGGACTCAAGTTACTACACTTTGCGCATTATTAGACTGATTGATTCTGATTCATTAATGACAATTAGATTTTCTAAAATCGCTGAAATACTGTATTATGCTGCAATATTCCCTTGGTACTAACCATCTACATGGTTATGAGGCCATCCAGTGATTTGCTGATTTACAACTTATTTTTCTGGTGCACAACTGCACATACAGTACATATTGTGAGACTCTGGATGCGAGCACAGTTTCCCTCTCCTGTAATTACAGTATGAAGGAATAGTCCTTCAATTTGGTGCGTTTACTAGTAATTAGTCCTGTATCACTCACCAACTGTCAAGAGGGGTGTATTTTTCACTCAATCATATACGTAGGTACAAGCAGGGAAATGTTTGGTGTGGCCACGTTCCGCAAGACTGTGCTGTCACAGCAATACAACGTACAAGATAATAATACAGATAAAACTGGATACAATCTAGTATTATCTCTATTATTATCTTTAATTAATTAAAAAATGTTTAGAATAAGTTTAAAATAAGACTACATGAAAATAATGTTAAACACAGGGAATTTATGTGGAATTTATGTCCCTGGTTTGATTCCCGGCTGGCCGAACCATTTGCTGCATGTCACGCCCCTACTACTCTCTCTCTCTCTCTCTGTGTTTCCTGTCTCTCTCAACTGTCTCCAACAAATTAAGACTTAAATAAGAAACAAATAACTTAATAATAACTAAATAAAGGAAAGGCCAGGTGAGGCAGGGATGCGGAAAAGAAATCAGCAGAGGATGAAACGAGGGGACGGAAATAGAGACAAAGAACTGATGAATCAGGGAAGAGAGGAGAGAAAGACTGAGAGAGAGACTGAGAGAGAGAGAGGGACCAGCACCCTCATTCTAGCAGCATCCTTCCCCCCAGTTGTCTGTTTGCTGTATTAGTCGCCATAGGAATCCGAACCCCGCCGACAAGCGGCCATCTGCCATAGGCTCTGGTCCAAACACTGCATCGTGGAGCCAGGAAGGAGTCCACGGTCCAGAGAAACACATGTGACTCTCACAGCCAAAGAAGACTGTATCAAAAACCTACAGACAGTCAGATTTAACTCTTAAAGTACTGGGACACTGAGCTAAAAGACTCACTGATAGAGTCTATTTGACTCATGTCTATCTGCTAAGCTTGTAGCTATGGGTCCAATGTGAACGTCATCTGGTTGGTTACTGTACGTTTAAATACATTTAACCACATTAACCCTGGCGTCCATATTTTGGGCAAGACATAAATCTTTTATTATTTTTAGCAGTTCTACAAGCTCACACACCTGTGAGCTTGTACGTCGACTATTTTAACCTCTTTTTGCTATTTCTGCAGGACACCAAGGTACAGTATGACGAAGTATAAAATAGTTATGTTAAACAACTATGTTGTACAATGCAAACAAAGTATTTTCCATAAAAAAGGGGGGCTATGGGGGATCAGTTAAAAATATTATACCTATTAACAGTGTCACGGCTCTGGCCCTGTCCCTGCATGTCCCAGTGTTTTCCCCATACAGTGTCTCTTGTGTCCTCTCTCTGCTTACAGTATGTCTGTGTGTTGGTGAGGGCATGGCGTGCCTTCACTCACTCTCCTGCAGTGATGGAAGAAGTACTCAAATGTTATACTTAAGTAAAAGTATCAATACCCTATTGTAGAAATATTCTGTTACAAGAACAAGTTTGGTATTCAAAATTGACTTGACTAAAAGTATTGGCATCAAAATGTACTTAAAGTACCAAAAGTAAAAGTACTCATTATGCATAAGGTCCCATTTCACACGTTTTAATAAAAATGTATCAAAATCCTTTGAAAATAGCAGATCTACAAGCTCACAACGCGTCGCTTAGTGGTGCGTTGTGAGCTTGTAGATCAGCTATTTTCAAATTGCCAAAGTATTTAGGTCTGAAGTGGTTTTGTAATAATAATCAAAATCTACAAAGTAACAACAACGTTTTCAAATAATTATAGTGGAGTAAAAGTACAATAGTTGCCTTTGAGATGTAGTGGAGTAGAAGTATGAAGTATTGAAACTTGGAAATACTCCAGTAAAGTAATAATACCTCAACATTGTACTTAAGTACAGTACTTGAGTACATGTACTGTACTTAGTTACTTTACATCACTGCTCTCCTGGCTCCCTGCTCTGCTGGTATACTGTACCTGGCTGCTCTCTGTTACAACATTGTTGTCTCAGTCTCTATCATAGACATTATATACGTAGACGCCGTATTGGCCACTGGAACGTTAACATCACCGCCACATTGGTAGGAGCAACTAAGCCATAATTTCACTGCAATACATATACCTGAGAAGTATATACTATAAGTACCAAACAAAAGGTTTTCTGTTTTATAACCATTACTGTTACTTACTATCCTCATAAGATACGGTGTTTTAGTATGAAAACCCACATTTTAATTTAACCAAGTATCCTGTATCATAACATAACTACATGTCTGCCATTTGTAACAAACCAAAATGCTTCTGCTTGAAAATTGGTTGACAATAATTGATGATGATTTTAATTGTGGAGAGAGCTCCTGCTTCAATAGACATACAGTGCATGCAATAGGAGGTGCATCGCTCTAATGAACAGCAGCGGCCAATGTGGTATCTACCTGTATATGTCTATGGTCTCTATAACCTGTCGTTTTTTTTCTCCTGCCTCCACATGGAGGTATAAGATCCTATAGGACCACTGCTCTCCCATCTGCCTTCCTGCCTGCATGCTTGCCGACCCAGCCTGCTGCCTGCCAGCCTGTTTCCTCACCTCCACCTCACCTCCAGCCAGCCACGGTCTCTCGCTCCAGTCCCTCCACCAGTACATTTACTCAAGTACTGTACTTAAGTACAAATTTGAGGTATTCTTACTTTACTGGAGTATTTCCAAATTTCAATACTTTTACTTCTACTCCACTACATCTCAGAGGCAAATATTGTACTTTTACCCCACTACAATTATTTGAAAACTTTAGTTACTAGTTACTTTGTAGATTTTGATTATTATTACAAAACATACATTGACCGCTTCAGCCCTATATATACTTTGGCTACTATTTGAAAATAGACGATCTACAAGTTCACCACACGTCGCAAAGCGACACTTTGTGAGCTTGAAGATTGGCTATTTTCAAATAGCCAAAGTATGTGAGCTTGAAGACCTGCTATTTTCAAAGGATTTTCAAACATTTTATACATTTGAAATCTTGTGAAATGGGACCTTCTGCATAATGAGTACTTTTTTTTTTTTGCCAATACTTTTGTACTATTGTAATACATTTGTAATACCGAACTTGTACTTGTAACAAGTTTTTACTACTTCTACAACAGGGTATTGATACTTTTACTTAAGTCCAAAATGTGAGTATACTTCTTCCATCACTGCTCCCTCCATTACTGCTCCTCCCTTCCCATACAATACCTCTGAACCGCTCCCCCCCATCTCCTTCCTCTTGCCTCAGCAAAGATTTCCGTTCTTTACACCCTCTGTGTTCATGTCTACATAAATGGTCCCCCCGCCCACTGACAGTAACACACACAGAGGTCACCCATGGCCATGCTTCTGTCTGATGGCTGAGTTGAGTTGAGTTAACTGGTTGCCACTGTATAGCTATAATGACAGGGCATGCATTAGGGTTCAGACATGACTGGCTATTGATGTTATAGCTACACAAAAGTTAATCTGCAGCCTACTTAACCGCGCTGATAAATGAGGACACAAGACAAGCGCGGCAGTCAGTGTGCGTTACTTTGAACTCAGGAAAGGAATGGACTTGCCGAGCTGCTGCTGGTGGTGGTGGTGGTGGTGGTGATGTAGACGGTGTAGACACGTGGTCAGTGACCCATTTATATCAGCACTAACGGGCTGGAGCTGAGATTTGGGAAAGTTACTGTGACCAGGGGCTGTAAAGAGAGAACTAACTAAATTATATCAATACTTAAATTCAACATTGAACAGGGAAATTCAACATAGGAAAGATAAGAATGGTACATTACACACGCACACACACACACACACACGCACACGCACACGCACACGCACACGCACACGCACACGCACACGCACACGCACACGCACACACACACACACACACACAAACACACTAGCCTCATGTCCACTGCTGGCCCCTCCAGATCTATTGGCCTCGTTCCAATATTATAATGGACACAGGACACACACTACTACTGGCAGGCTTCCATTACAGCAATCCATATTCACACATCACAGCGTTGAGTTCGAATGCTCATAAACCCTACTGACTGGCACGCAAGCAGACGCAGGCAGGCAGGCAGGCAGGCAGGCAGGCAGGCAGGCAGGCACACACAGTCACTCTCTCTCTGTCTCTCTCTCTCTCTCAGATTTTCTTAGTGATATTATGGATTAGGAGGTGTATCTGCTCCAGTCAAATATTTTAGCTATAATGTTGTTTTGCAACGTGTTTGCAACCTCACACAACCCATCTGTGTAAGGGTTGTGTGAGGTTAGGCTGCAGAAAGCTACTGTAGTGTACTTTGAGTATGCAGCACTCACACACTCTCTCTACTGCATTGGTTCTCAAAGTGGGGTCCTGGTCCTTGGGGGGGGGGGGGGGTATGGGCCGCAGCAAAAGTAGTTAATATAGTCATTTTAAACACAGTCATTTTAACACAATCAGATTTTTTTACTTTGGCTATTTAAAAATCGTGATTCTGCTATTTTTGAAAAATCATGAAAATGTGTGCAAATCTTTAAATATAGATAAATATTTTTAAAGCGAACATTTTAACTAAAAAATTGCTTCTGGAAGTCCCTGGCACAACATATTTTTGAGATGATGGGGGTCCGCAGCCAAATACATATCATTTTGGAGGTCCTTGACATGAAAAAGTTTGAGAACCACTGCTCTACTGTATGTAAGGATTTGAGTTCTGCATTGTACATGATGTACATCCAGATCGCCTGTATCACTTTACCAGCTACTGTAGGTCACATAAGGGCTCAGTGTATGTACAATTACAGATTATCAGATTATGCATTGTACATGGCAACATGTCTGTTTAATCGGACTGTTATTCTGCAGACATACAGTGAGAGTCAGCATATGTTTGGCCTGTTTGTCTTTCCATAGACTAGATTAACATAATCATTCGTAAGGAAAACATAATCACTGTATTATTCAGTGTGTGTGTGTTAATATGAAATCCATGTTTCAGTTGATGTAATGTGGAATATTGCTGAGGGGTCAATGTCCCTGAGGAGTGATTGTCACATACACATACTGTAATAGAGACCTTTTTCTATTAATGACTGTGTGTGTGTGTGTGTGTGTGGGGGGGGGGGGGGATTAAGGGGTCTGTAATCTTCAACCGGATTAGAGCCAATGGATTAAGACTGAGATTAATTTCAACACCATGCATGCAGACCCTCATCTCAACACATGAAGGAATTGGTATACAGTAGCATGTCTGTTTGTGGGTTTTCACATGAAAATGCTAATACGTTTAATGAAGAAAACATCATATTTTTCCACCCCAAAATTACACACCCCCCCTCAGCAAAATAACCAGCAGCATGTCATCAGAATACCAAAGGAAGAGGCACAACAGTGTCAAAAAGCTGTCACACTCATATTTATACTCAACTTCAAATGAGATATGATTCATCTGTTTGATGCTTGCACCCAAACAGATTAACATAAACACCAATATACATTATTTTTTGCCCCGCTAACGGCGCGACTCTTAATCCGGATTTATACTTAGTTGTGTGTGCCGATCTCATGCACCGAAAATAGCTGATCTTCAAGTTCACAATGCGTCACAGACTAGTTTCAGTTTCATGCCTATTCTGAGGGGAACATTCGGTAAAAATAGCACATCTACAAGCTCACAACTTTTTGTGACGCGTTGTGAGCTTGTAGATTGGCTATTTTTGGCAAAGAGATTTGTTGTAGATGAGATGAGAGGGTTCAGATATCTCTAAAACCATGGAATATGTTGAGCAACTCCCCAGAGGATGAACCGTGCTGATTTTGGTGAACCGTTCCCATTGCCATTCCTCTAGCACCAACTTTAGGCCAAAGTTCCACTTTAAAACAAGATATCTCTAGAATGTTATGAGCAGATTGCCACGAGCCAAAACATCAATATTGCACAGAATCTCCTAATGTAATACTCGGATAGCAGGATGAACCCAACTGATGCTGGTGACTTTCCTCTATAGCGCCTCCACCACGCAAAACAAGCATGTTTTAAAAAACACTTGGATATAATAATAATAATATATATATATATATATATTTCTCCTAAATGTATCTTCTTCAATTTCAACCTTTCCAAATGTCTGAAAGTTCCTAAAACTCAACATTAGTGCTTAAAGTTTAAGCACTTAAACACCTGTGCTCCTATACAGTATAATGTCTCTTCTTTCCCTTCTTCAGTTTTGACCTTTACTGTAAACACACTGACTGGGTTTGGTTGTTTTTTTTGTGCTTCCTGAGACACAAACACAACCTGAAATTGCCTGTGGGGCCCTGTTCACATTCATAAAATCAATGTCTCCTGACATTTAGAGTGAGTAAGGGAGGGAAGGAGAGAGAGAGAGAGAGAGAGAGAGAGAGAGAGAGAGAGAGAGAGAGAGAGAGAGAGAGGAGAGAGAGAGAGAGAGGAGAGAGAGAGAAAGAGAGCGTGTGCGTGCTAGCTAGCGTGCGTGCATGTCGTGTTTGCGTGCTAGTATGCATGTGTGTGTGTTTCTATTTATTTGGTTATGCAAATACATGGGAGCCTTTGCATTACAGGTGTGTGCACATGTATGTACGGGTGTGTGTGTGCATGCGTATGTATGCACGGGTGTGCGTGCCGTGCATGTCCTCCTGTGTAAACATTCAGTCATGCATGCAGCAGTGGCGAAGCAGCATCAAATGAAGGTCACATCCAGTTTAAATTCTCACAGACTTATAATTGTATTGACACAGGGTTCTGACCTTGCAGCCAGCGGAGTTAAAAGAACGCTCCAGATTTTACTGCCTAGGACAGCGGTTCCCAACCTTTTCTGGATCAGCCACTTGAAAAACCCTACAAAGCGGACCACCCATCTGAGCAACACGGCAGCCATTCACGTGTTAAGAAAGTATGTTTATTTTCATGATCAATCAATCGTGTTCTGGCTTGGATCAATGGCACTAGGGTAGTATAGTTTAAGTTCCGATCGGTATACCACAATGGAAACTCATTTTACAAAGTTGTCATGAAAATATACCATTTATTTTGACACAATACTGTGTATATATATTGTATAATATTGTTATATTATCAATAAAATCTCAGCGCTTTGCAAATTATTTGGGGGCCCACTTCTAATATCATCAGGACCCACTAGTGGGCCCCTGCCCACAGGTTGGGAATGGCTGGCACAGGAAATTGCCACAGGAGAGTTAACCTCCTTCATCAGGCATGCATATAAATCCCATTTACACTCTCATTACCCACCTGTCAGAACGTTATGTATTGTGTTGGCTGCCTAACTCTACCTTCAATGGACAAAAATAGAGGACAGAACACACGTCCAGTGAGGAGAGTTTTCCTTTTTGTTCTTTTGATTGAGGTTATTTTTGGGTCTTTTTTGAGCCCTTATTTTAGGAAGAGAGAGACAGGGAACACGGAGAGAGAGAGAGAGAGAGAGAAAGGGAGTGAGTGACATGCTGAAAGTGGTCCGTCTGTCCGGCAGTGGTGGAAAGTAACTAAGTAGTAAGTACATGTACTCAAGTACTGTACTTTTTTTTTAAAGTATTTTTACTTTCCAATTTTCAATACTTTTACTTCTACTCCACTAAATCTCAGATGAAAATACTTTTACTTTTACTACACTACAATTATTTGAAAACGTTAGTTACTTTGTAGATTTAGATTATTACAAAACATACATTAACCACTTCAGCCTATACATTTCGGCAATTTGAAAATAGCCGATCTAGCTCACAATGAGTCACAATGTGACGCATTTTGAATTTTGAATTCCGGACTTTTACTTGTAACAGAGTATTTCTACATTGCAGTATTGATACTTTTACTTAACTCTTTGACCGTTTTATTTTCATAAAGTACTCCCCCAGTGCCAGCGATTTTCGTGTTTTTTTTGTTTGTTATTTTGTTATTTAATTTTCATATAGTTTGTCTAGCTGCGGTTTTGAACACATACGATGGTTCCACCAGCAGAGAGCAGCAAATAGACACCTCAATCGCCTCACTCACTCACTCACCCCCCCCAAACAGGCCCAAACAGTCTATACGTCATACCGGAGGTGACGTGGTCGCAGATTCTCCGATCGGCCAAAATTACGATGTGATACATGACGGCGATGACTGTTCGTCACCCAGACTATAGATTATAGAAGTGGAGCTCTCTGTTCGTTCTTTATACTGTACCGTGTGAAAAAACGTGTGTTTCCCTATTCTGGCCGAAAATGACATGGGGAAAAAAAAGAAAACCGGAAACGGAATCTGCGTCATAAAACCGGATGCAGGTGTGGGTGAAGTAAGTGGAACTCGAAACCTAGAATGAAAAATAAGCAGAATAGCGCGATCAGAGATTAAACAATGAACTCGCGTCTAACGCGTCGACGGCCAACTGGACAAACTAGCAATTGACGCGTTATCGAGTCAACCGCAGTCAAAGAGTTAAGTAAAAAAATTGAGTACTTTTTCAACCCGTCTGGGAATCAAACCGGGGACTCACTGTCATCATGTGTTTGAGCCCTTGTTGTGGTACACACTAACAACTTGGCTTTCGGGTTACCCAAGGAGAGTTTTCGTTGAGATGAAATTGCTTTTGACACAAAGCGCTTTTGCGTTTTTTACAAAAAAAAAAACTGAGGCTTGTTCTATAGTGCTATAGGCTATGTGTCACACTCTAGTGACCCCAGTGGTCAGGTCCCTGTCAGCCCATATCAGCACACACCGTCTCCACCATGTCCATATAGACTACCTCCAGGCAAAGGTGACTTTGAGGCTAACATGTGCCAGTAGAGTATATAGGATGCATTTGAAGTGACACATCACAGGTTATCAGAGACATGCATGACCTTATTAGAGTGCTGTAGTATGTTAACAGGGAGTTAATTGAACTGGTAGTGCAAGCCACAGCTTTTATAGCCCTGCACACTGCTAAAATAAGCACCACAATATTTTACTTGATGATGGAAAGTTCTTCTTTTTCTTGTCAATCTTTGTCAAGTAGTGACTGTCATAGTTGTCATGAATGTGACGCATTGCGAGCATAGTGTGAGTATAAACTAGGGTTTAAAGTAAACTCTCTGCAACACAAAATAAAACAAAAAACAAAACAGTGTTCATCTGAGTACACTGTCCAAGTGATGATGAAGCCAGACCGGCTGCCATAAATGACCTATTGGAAAACAGGCCATCCACACAGTCAAGTCAATACAATTAAAACAGCCAACACTGTCAATAGCAACTGTCTCACTCAGCATGTATATATATATATACACACACACACACACACACACACACACACACACACACACACACACACACACACACACACACACACACACACACACACACACACACACACACACACACACACACACACACGCACACGTATACGAGCAAGTACACATCAGCAAATCAATGCATAATGCAGGTGTATTCAGTAACAGGTAATCAATTTAGCACAATCTTCTGTCAACACACACACACACACACTGTGACACACTTATGCGTGTTAGTACACATATCAGCAGATCAATGCATAATACAGGCCAGGTGTATCCAATAACAGGTAATCAATTTAGCACTATATTCTGTCAACACATACAGCACACACGCACGCATGCACACGCACACGCACATGCACGCACGCATGCACACGCACATGCACACACACACACACACACACACACACACACACACACACACACACACACACACACACACGTGTGTGTGTGTGTGTGTGTGTGTGTGTGTGTGTGTGTGTGTGTGTGTAAGTACACCATATAAGCAAATCAATGCTTAATACAAGCCAGGTGTATCAAATATCAGGTAATCAATTTAGCACAATCTTCTGTCAACACTGGAACATGCTGCCAGTAACCCAAAGAAGTAAATCACTGAACATTTTTCACTTGTAAATATTTATTTTGTGAACATTTTCCACATTTTGTGAATTAATTCTATCACTGATACTATGTTAGTATGAACTGCCATAGAGTCACATCAAACGATACAAGAGTTCCCAGTATATGGTATAACTGCTTATGGAGAGGTTATAGTTCATAGGCTAAGCTGCCTATATGACCATCTGTAATTAAACCACATCACAGATACATAACAACTTTGTGTGCGTGTGCGTGTGCGTGCATGTGCATGTGCATGTGCATGTGCATGTGCATGTGCATGTGCATGTGCATGTGCATGTGCATGTGCATGTGCATGTGCATGTGCATGTGCATGTGCGTGTGCGTGTGCGTACGTGTGTGCGTGTGTCTTCATTTTCTTTGCGTTTTTTTTTTCTTTCTTGTTTTCGGCTGGATTTTGTTTTAATGTTTCCCCTGTTTCTTGTTGTGGTTCCTTCAATGTGAAGGCAAGTATATTTTCCCTTGTCCCTCTATGGCACGTTTCACAAACTTAATAACGAAACTGTTACATTATTAATGTGCAAAAAATACATAAACAAAGTTTCAAATTAAACAGATACATAACTATTGTCTTAGTGTGTTTGATAAAAACAACCATGTTTATTTAATGTCCAATGTCTTGATGGGTACAGAAACACACACAGACGTCATAACATGCCCCTATGGGTTCGATTTGCTGGGGGAATCCATGCCTCTGCTTTTGATATCCCTTCTCTGGTCATAAATGTTTATGGCCGGTGGGGATATGCTTTATCCCTGCTTCTTGTAAGACTGAATTACTAACATGCATTTCCTTTAGGGAAATTTAGACTGATATTTTTACAATAACCCTGGCATCCCTTGATGGCAATGATCACAACATGTCATGATGTCGTTTTTTTTTGCCCTGCTTGCCCCAAATAAACAGCGTGAAACAGACAAGCAGATGCTTGAGAGTCAGGAAATCCCATAACAATGAGATTAAAACAGCAAAAAACATCAACCCCACTTGCCCCAAAACAATCCAGATGACACCCGTAAAACAATCCCAAAATAATCAGCTTGAGCGACAATGAGGCCATGGCTGTCTTATTCAAACACTGTACACTCATCAGATTACAATATCATCTCTCTTTTGAGAATCCCTTTGCACCTTTCCATTTATTAAAACAGACAAACAAACAAAAACAGCTTGGAGGCAATAACAGCCAAGGTGGAACACAAGGAGAACAACAACGTAGTTGATTACATTTTAAATGCAAACTAGTTCACCGGCCCAGTGGCTACCATATGACAAGAAATAAAAGCACTAATTTTGCAGATTGTCCCATTTCACGACGCGTTGTGAACTTGTAGATCGTCTATTTTCAAATAGCCTAAGTATGCAAAGGGCTGAAGTGGTTAATGCATGTTTTGTAATAATAATCCATATCTACAAAGTAACTAGTAACGAAAGTTGTCAAATAATTGTAGTGGCGTAAAAGTACAACATTTGCCTCTGCGATGTAGTGGAGTAGAAGTAAAAGTATTGAAAATTGGAAATACTCAAGTAAAGTAAAAGTACCTCAAAATTGTACTTAAGTACAGTACTTGAGTAAATGTAATTACTTTCCACCACTGACGACGGAGCATATATAAATTTGGCTTCTGACTCACCTCTCAGACTCAACTCTGATTCATTCACTGTGCTATTGTACTGCATGTCTACCGGTTCTTTGTACTTCAGTATGAAATTGAACAAAGCACCCAGAGACACACATATGTACAAACAATGATACTCTGTTAGTCTAATTACTCCCTCTGTTACCATTGTGCGTTGGTTCACTGGGTTCCTCTTACTCCTAACCAGGCCAGTCAATACATGTAACTAATGCTAATGAACATTTAAATACCCCCACCACACCCACCACGCATGCACGCACAGACACACACACACGCACACGCACACACACACGCACGCACACGCACACGCACACACACACACACACACACACACACACACACACACACACACACACACACACACACACACACTCAAGGTCATCTGTAGAGAGTAGGTATTACTGTAGTATGGATCCAGTCAATGATTGAACAACAATAAAAGAATTGCATGGGTTGGAATTTGTATTGCAACGGCTATGCAGTGCTCTGTATTTGATGTTTTGAGTAAATCTTACAGCATGGACATCAATAGCACATACACTAAAGAATACAGTATAAGCGCGAAACAAGAGTTACATTTCTTAAAATGCATTTTCATTGCATGGGGCATAGCGTGTTAAATCTGTAATCCGGAATTTATTTGAATGAATAGAATTTGAATCCATCTGTAAGGTAGAATATGATAATACAATATAATAACTGTAGCACACATCTGCAGCGGTTGGAGGGGTACTTTTCCAATGAGATATTTAGGCCCAATAGTGTCGGTTAGGACAGTGGTTTTCAACCTGTGGGTCAGGACCCCCAGGGGGGTCCCCCATGATTTTGGGGGGTCCCCAGATGACAGTAAAGTGACAATTTAAAGGTTCTATGACATTCATTTTCACTTTTTTAATTGTTTATGTTTTTTGGGGGGTTTTATGACCTCAATTACACCCAAAAAATCTGAACTTTGAACATTCAGTGGATTTTCTTTGGGGGGGGGGGGGGGGGGAGCAGAGGCGATGATTGACAGGCAAAATCCCTCAACCCGCAGGCAAAGATTTCTTTTTTTCATTGCAGTTGAAAAGGCTTTTGAAAATGTGAGAGAAAAACCCCTGCCATGGATCACTGGAGTGTTTTTTTTTGTTAAAACTTTTTATACACGTTTGAAGGACCATGACAAAGACTTTTAATGTTTGGTAAAACTGAATGTCATGAAACCTTTAAGGACTTTTAAGACGTTTTTAATTTTTAATTGAATGCCTCAACTCCTATCAGGGTGGAGGTCCCCAGTTCAAATATGATAATTTTGGGGGGTCACGGACTGAAAAGGTTGAGAACCACTGGGTTAGGACAAAGTTCTACTGGTAGACAAGTAGACCTGCTGCCTGAAGACCATTAGTCCATTATCTCCCCTAACCAAGGAGAATTTCGTCTTGGATGAGCAGTTGATTTTTGGTTTCCCACGCTAGAGAACAGGGTTTGAATCCCGGGTGTTTACAGTTACAATTTCCTCTCTCTCCAAAGAGAGAGGACACATAGGACCTACGAATTGCAGCATATTAGCTGCAGCCTACTTTGATCCAAACACATCTTAGTCAAAGTTAAAGTTTCCTCTGTCACCACTAGGTCTTTGTCTAGCAAAGCCTATTTAAGGGGAGACGTTGACGCGAGGAGGGACTGCATCTGGTCGTCTGAGTGGATTAGATGGCGGTGGGACAATAGCCACCGGGTTCAGCTATCACACACACCATATTGTATGCTAATGCTAACAGACCGTTAGCAGGTGCGCTAATACATCCAGCTGGACAATTCTGCCGCTAATTCAGTTACACTTGGAGGCATGGATACACATTGTGACGCGATAAGCCAGCGGCGGGCATTAGTGTGTGCTTGTTTTTGTGTCTGTGTGGAATAAAAGTCAATTTGATTTCTATTCATCACGGTGACTGTTTCAAATGTGCCAGACGCGCGCGCGTGTGTGTGTGTGTGTGTGTGTGTGTATGCATGTTTGTGTGTGTGTGTGTGTGACCTAAAACCAGTGGTCTAATCCCCGAGGAGGAGCCCTGTGTCCTCATACGCCCCCTTACACACACACACACACACACACACACACACACTCACACACACACACACACACACACACACACACACACACACACACACACACACACACACACACACACACACACACACACACACACACACACACACACACACGAGCGCACGCACGCATGCACGCACACACACACACACAAATCCGAGCGGGCGCACGCATGCACGCACACACAAATGCAAACACATGCACAAATCCAAACGAGCACACATTTGTCTGCTCAAGTATTGCCTTTGTGTGTGTTCACTCACTCCGTCTACTCTAGTGTTCTTAACTCATCTGTGTTTGTTTGATGATTCATGAGAGCGTGTGTGTGTGTGTGTGTGTGTGTGTGTGTGTGTGTGTGTGTGTGTGTGTGTGTGTGTGTGTGTGTGTGTCAAAGGGCAGAGCAGAGGACAACCACTAACAATGATATCACTTGAGATGAGATGAGCCCCCACCTACTGGGTTGGTCTTTCTTTGTACCACACGGATATAAATCTCTTCTCCAAAGGGCCACATTCGCCACAATGTGAAATCCGGATTGTTGATTTAACTCTGAAAGTGTAAGAATTGACCCAAGAGAACCCTTGTGGGTCAATGTGTTTACTTTCAGAGTTAAATCAACAGTCCAAAGGGACCAAATAGAAGAGAGAGAGAGAGAGAGAGAGAGAGAGAGAGAGAGAGAGAGAGAGAGAGAGATAGTGTGAGCCTGTGCGTGTGCGTGTGTGCACTGTGCAGTGTATGTACAATTACAGATTATGAGATTATACAATATTCATGGCAACATGTCTGTTTAATCGGACTGTTATTCTGCAGACATGCAGTGAAAGTCAGCATAATTATATTAGCCGGTTTGTCTTTCCAATTTCCATAGACTAGATTAACATAACAAGTAAGACGCGCGAACGCGGGAAGCGAACGCAAAAATAATAATAATAATAATGAAAAAAATGTATTAAAGAAAAAGTAACCAACATTTTTTTATATATATACAAAACATTTCTGCGTTAAAAGGAGCATCTTAGAAAAATACAAATTCACAAAAAAAAAACTTTTAATG
The DNA here is from genome assembly GCF_963280865.1 of Gymnoscopelus braueri. Lineage (NCBI taxonomy): Eukaryota > Metazoa > Chordata > Actinopteri > Myctophiformes > Myctophidae > Gymnoscopelus > Gymnoscopelus braueri. The sequence continues at coordinate 23,565,927 of NC_137620.1, read as the reverse complement.
TTTTCGAACAATTCAACAAAGTGTTTGAAGTGCCTGTTTCACCCACTTCCGGGGGGCGGAGCCAAAATCCGAGCCCGAAGAATTTGTTCGTAGACCCCCACTTAGGGGGGTAGAAAAAGTTTCGGAGCGATTCGGGCACTTTTCATTTAACATGGGGTTTCAATGGGGAGTTTTTAGGAGCCTTCTCCGGGGCGTGGCTTCCGGGGGAAGGGGCGGGCTTAAACGCAACCTTGACAGGTGTGTTCAGTTTTCAAAGAGCTTTCATTTGATTTATGGTACGTCTATATTGGACATTTACTTGGCTGCACACAGGCAGTGCACACAATAGTGCACACAGAGACGCAGAGACACACACCCACAAGGCGAGCACGGTTTCATAGTAAGCTCCACTTGCGCGGAGGCGCGCCTTTGGCGCGCCTCCTTCCGCTGCGTTTGCAATCATTGAAAGAAAACATAATCACTGTAATATTCTCTCTCTCTCTGTGTGTGTGTGTGTGTGTGTGTGTGTGTGTGTGTGTGTGTGTGTGTGTGTGTGTGTGTGTCTGTGTGTCAACAGAAGGGCTGATTGGAAAGAGAGGGATGAGCAAGAAGATATGCCGGAGTGAGGAATGAGTCTGACCATATAAATCTGCAGAGGAGGACAGGCTGGGTGGAGAGCGAGACAGAACAGAAGGTTAAAGGTCAGGATCACATGAGGTCTCTCCTGTCTTTGATTTAAAGTGATGTTGAACTTTGGTACACTATATTTGTTAGTTGGTATACCACTATGCTCTGACCGCCTGGCGCGTTGTCCTAGTAGTCTGTCAACATTCCTAAATGGAAAGTGTCACACTCTGCAAAATGTACTTCATTTAATAGTCCTTAATATGGCAGTAGACAATAAAACATGTTTTACTGTCTGGCCTTAATCAGTGGCTACACTCTGATGATCGCCAGTTGGCCGAAAACAAGAGCTTGAAACCAAATAATAACAACGGTGGATCTATTGAGAACTTTTTTCTTTTCCATTCCATGAAAAATGTAGCAGTTTTGGACAAGGTTGCCACCCGACAGCAACGATACAGTATGCAATGCACAGGCGTCATTATTGTGATATGAATAAACATCCATTCTATCAGCAGTATGCCCTTGACTTATGATGAATCTGACTCATGAGTAAAGCACACAGACAAAATGTCAGACGACTGAGAAACCATTGTACATTGAGGGGTGAGGAGGACAATATCTATACTGTATGTATAGAAGGTACCATATAAACCGTGGGGAAGCAGATGTGTTAGAGAGTCATGTAGTTTATTTT
>NC_137620.1:23557127-23559627 GCF_963280865.1 Gymnoscopelus braueri | reverse complement strand
AATCCCGCCCACTACATTTGATTGGGTAAAGCGCGGCCTGCTTCCTGATCTGAAGGCACGCCCACTTGTAGCCCAGTGCGTACACGTTATGACGAACCTTCACGACAGATTCCAACGCAGAGCAGAATCTGTTCTTGAGAGATGAGTGACTGACAGACGGACGGACGGACGGACGGACGGACAGCTCACGGGTGGATTGAGTGTTGAATGGAGGTCTCATATCCACTTAAACCCTACGGTATAACAGTGGTTCTCAAACTATTTCAAGTCAAGGACCCCCCCAATTGATGTATTTTGCCGCGGACCCCCATATGAAAAGGTTTTGTGCCACGGACCCCAGAAGAGAAGATTTATGTAAAAAAAAATATATATATATATATATATATATATATATATATATATATATATATATATTAAAAAATGTCCAAACATTATGGATATTTTTCAGAATTAAAAAAAAAATAGCAGGGCAAATAGCAAATAAGCTCACAGCTGTGGGCTTGTACATCTGCAATTTTTGAATGGCCAACATATAAATGGATAAAGTGGTTAAAAGATTGTGATGCTCAGTGCTACATTAACTACTTTTGCTGGGGACCCCCTGGGACCCCCCCAAGGACTCCTGGGGGTCCCCAGACCCCACTTTGAGAACCACTACCCTACTAACTCGTTGACCAGGGTACTATTCTCTATTCTAGGCCCCTGCCTTTTTTCCCTCTACACCAAATCTCTTCACAAATTAGATGATCTATACGCTCACAACGTATCACAATGCAATGCTTTGTGAGCTTATTAAGCGTGCCAACGTGTCGTCACCAGCAGAAGGGGCAAATCAGCCTGCGGGGGCGAGGCATTGGGCGTGGCATTGGGCAATGTTAAGTCAACCTGGTTTTTACCCCTCAAAGATGTCCGCAGCTACCAAAAGACACTTGTTGACGCCCCCTTCAGGATTTTTGGCACGCTTAATAGATCTGCTATTTTTGCAGCATTGTAATCAATCAGCATTGCTCATTATGTTCTATCAGTCAGTCCATAGTATTGTATGTAAGAACACAGTTTCTCAAAGGAATTTGAGAAACACCATAATTGCCAAACCGTGTTTGAAATGTCAACAAGTACATTGATTTTCCTGAATGATACGGGACTGTCCAGTTGCACGAACTCTTGAATTGCATGAACTCTTAAAATCTTCCTAAGATCATTTATAATCATTCATCTACCATCATAGACTCCTTTACATTGGTTCTCCGTCTCCAGAGGGTCCAAAGGTCTTTCAAATTGTAACCCTGATCTGTGTGTGTGTGTGTGTGTGTGTGTGTGTGTGTGTGTGTGTGTGTGTGTGTGTGTGTGTGTGTGTGTGTGTGTGTGTGTGTGTGTGTGTGTGTGTGTGTGTGTGTGTGTGTGTGTGTGTGTGTGTGTTCAGGCAGAGCTCAGAGGATTTAGCAGTGTGTGTGTGACATGCTTCACTGAACGATATAATTCACAAGCCTCAGGGTCCTCTCTCCTTCTATCCTATCAAACTAAACTATCTATCTATCCCTCCATCATCCCTCCCTCCCTCCCTCCTTCCATCCTTCCATCCATCCATCCATCCTTCCCTCCTCAACAGGAGCAGTAGTACACTTCAACACATTATCAGGAGCAGCCAGGGATTGAACCAGGAACCTTCTGGTTTCCACACAGCCAGTTTATTCCACTGTCTAAGCAATGTTGTTGTGGCAAGCCCTTGGCCGCTTGAAATATACGTAGGTGTTCTATGAATTAAACATATTTCACTGCTATAAGAATAACTACTGTATGTCTGTCTGAGTGTTTGCTAAAGTAAAAATGCCTGAAATATGAATGTACATTATGCTTAAATGGGTTCTCATTGCCTTTGAGCATCATATTGGGCACAGATTCAGCCAGATTTTCCATTAATGGCCTTAATTATTTTTTTATCTTTCTTATGTTAGTCATTAAAGTCATTAAAATGTTCCAGAACATACCTGATTAACTGAGTCAACAGTGGCTAATCTTCACTGAATTGTTAAAGGTTTAATGACATTCACTTTTACACCACATTCAAAGTCTTTGTCCTGGTCCTTCAAAAGTGTACAAAAAGTTTTAAGTGAAAATTCCATTCCAGTGATCCATGGCAGGTGTTTTTCTCTCACATTTCTAAAGCCTTTTCAACTGCAATGAAAAAAGAAATCTTTGCCTGCGGGTGTCGCTGGTGAGGGATTTTGCCTGTCAATCATCGCCTCTGCTCCGCCCCCCCCAAAGGAAAGGATAGGGGAGGGGAGGGGCGAGGAGGAGAGTGGGCGGGATTATTCGACAGTGACCTCACTGTCGAAGGGCCAAGCTCAGATTACTTTTCAGCCTAATTATTCAGAAAACCCCAGACCACAGAAAATCCACTGAATGTTTTAAGTTCAGGTTTTTTGGGTGTAATTGAGGTCATAAAACCCCAAATAAAACATTGAAAATAAAAAAAGTGAAAATGAATGTCATGATACCT
>NC_137620.1:23537127-23552127 GCF_963280865.1 Gymnoscopelus braueri | reverse complement strand
CTTTTACTTCTACTCCACTACATCTCAGAGTCAAATATTGTACTTTTTACTCCACTACAATTGTTAGAAAGCTTTAGTTACTAGTTACTAGATTTTGATTATTGATTATTGATTACTAATTTTTGATTAATACAAAACATACATTAACCACTTCGGCCGTATTTAAACTTCGGCTGTTTGAAAATAGACGATCTTCAAGCTCACAACGCGTTGTGAGCTTGTAGATCTGCTATTTTCAAACGATGTTTATACATTTTATACATTTGAAACCTGTGAAATGGGACATTCTGCATAATGATTTGCATACTTTTACTTTTGGTACTTTAAGTATATTTTGATGCCAATACTTCTGTACTCAAGTACATTTTGATTTGCCAGACTTTTACTTGTAACAGAGTGTTTCTACATTGCAGTATTGTTACTTTTACTTAAGTAAAAAAAATGGAGTACTTTTTCTGCTGGTACTGGAAGCTGGAAGCAGTGCAGTTCTCACATGGTATCATGTGTGGCTCCTGCTGTCTCTGTAGGTCTCTGGATGAAAGGATGGTTTATGTGTCTTAGGTGAACTATAGAACAGCTGTCCACACACACAACACAAGCACATGGATGCGGTCTGTGATACAATAAATGCGTACACACACTGCATTGTGTTAGCACATCGGTAGTTGTCATGCTGCTTGTTTTCATGAGAAAAAGATAGGAAAAGCAACACCATGGTTCTCATTAGGGCTGTCGATCTTTTTTTTTACGGAAATCCCTATTATTTTCACTATACATTAAGGTCACAATATAGAAACAAAGGTATTTGGCCATAATCCTAATGCGACAGGAAAATGAATGAGGGACGGACACACACACATTATGACACTTCTGTTCTAATTTTGACAAAGCACTCCATTAGTTGTCCATTAACAAGTGGAACTACTAAACGTCCAATCACATAATTGGATCCATCATGCACTTTCGGTTACTATGGCAACAGACCTGTTGAACCTCTCAGCGTTTGATTAACAGTGGACTGAGTACATTATAACAGACTAACAAGAGGAGCACTGTGACATGTCTCACTCTCTCTCTCTCTCTCTCTCACACACACGCACGCGCGCGCGCATGCATGCATGCACACACACACAGAGTATAAAAACGCACTATGCTGTGTCTAGTGTTATTAAAACCCTACAGTTAACATCAGTACACAAAGAGAGATAAGTGTTTGTTCATCTCCGTCTATTTGGACATAGCTAAGTGCTAGCCTAGTTTCCTCTGTGTACAGCGAGTGCTTTTGAGCTCCGGGCAATTAGGCAATCTGGCTATAGCCTCGTCAGCGAATGCATTGAGCGCAGTTCGGGCTTTGAGAAATAAGCCATTGATTCTCCTCTTTCCTTCTCTCTCTCTCTCTCTCTCTCTCTCGCCATTCACTCCTTTTTCCTCTTATACCGCCGCTTCCTCTTCCTCTTTTGATGAGATGAGAGGGGGAGTGAGATTACAGCTAAAATCGGCTCCACAGTCCCCCACAGATGCACTTCTGTCGGGACACGTGTGCATTAATGTGCACACACACACACACACACACACACACACACACGTCATTCACTCATCATTCATCTTCCACGGCGAGGGCTCTGAGACGTGGAATTTGGAGAGCCCAATTTCCATGACAACGGGGCTAAGGATTAGGGTGCAAAACTGTCATTCCAGAGCGATCGTCACACAGCACCTTGATTCACAAGAACACTTAGGATGGAGGAGGGGGTCAATAGGAAGGTATACAGCTGAGCAGCAGGGATCTGGGATATAGAGAGAACAGTAAGCAAGTAACCAGGACGGAACGGCGGTATGGATGTGAGGTTACAGTATATGAAAAGAGGAGGCGAGGGAGAAAAAAATATTTTCAAACACTTTCAAACACGTAGCCATAAAATTCAACTCTCTTCTATGTGAGAAAGTGAAAACTACAAGCCTTCCTTCCTGGGTTTCAGCTGCTGCCCTCTGTGGTTGTGACACTGTCTTTGTTCACAGAGTTTACGGTAAAATGGCGATCTTGACGTCAGACAGATGGCCATGTCATATGGACATCACAGGCTGGTGCCTGCTGTTGTCGAGCAAAAATAGCTGATCTAAGATCTCACTATTTTTAAAGAATATTGTTTAAAAATGTGTAATGACACGATCGAAATAGGGATGCCAGATTGAAGTGGTTGTGGTAATCAAAATGTCACCATTTGTCCAAGTTGTGAGTCTTGTGACACAGCCATGGCAGAGAAAATATTTGTGGATCAAATGTTTATGTCTTGAATCTCTCAGTTGCAAAGAAGTGCCCTCATCCCCTTCAGAGGCATATTTCTGCCACGCATGGTTCACCGGCCCCCCTGGGAGGGAGGGATGGAGGAGCCACTGTAGGTAGGCGGGTGGCAGAGAAGTTACATCGACAGACAACGTGGCATTCAGCCCAACAACAGCAACACGACCATGAAAAATTCATAGCTCCCTGAGACATTTCAGGATGGTGCATAAAAAGCGGATCGAGAGGGGACTGGAGTCAGACCCGAGGAGCATGCACCTTGGCATCTCTCCCAGTGACAGAAAGGTTTACGCCGCCCAAATTTCATATTCCAAGTTTAGAAACACTGTCAGAGAGGATCATTTCCAGCATGTCAGTTTTTCACTTTAGATTTATTTTATTTTTTGGAGGGGGCTTGCCACAGAAGGTTTTAACCACATTTATTCAGTTTAGGAAGCGCCATGCAAATGTTTTTGTACAGTAAAGGTTTAGATTTTTACTTTGACTAAATCTGTTGTCGCAACCTGATCCCTGTTTACCTGTTGATGGCAAATGGGACTTCTTGTGTCCTTGATGATGCTACAACAGAGATTATACTAATCATACCTTTCTCTTCAATTAGTTTGTTCCCTGATCAACCACATGAACCCTAGCACCCCTATTCTGGGCATGTTATAATAGGCCAAAAATAGGCAAACATTCGGGGAAAATAGTAGATCTACAAGCTCACAACGCATCGTAACGTGATGTGTGAGCTCATAGATTTTATTTTAATAGAAGAACCCCAGCCAATGAAGTATATCATTTAGAACGAGTAGTAACAAAGTCATAGAGCAACAAAAAATAACATGGCGGCTGCCTACATTGAGTTCAATGGAGAAGTGGCGTTATATTCAAGCTTGATGTGTCGGTGGGTGAGTTAGTGTGAGTGTGTGTGTGTGTGTGTGTGTGTGTGTGTGTGTGTGTGTGTGTGTGTGTGTGTGTGTGTGTGTGTGTGTGTGTGTGTGTGTGTGTGTGTGTGTGTCTGTGTGTGTGTGTGTTGCGGGGGGATCAGTCATCTAGTTAAAAATAATTGAGGACACATCTCTGAGGGCACAAGGTTCATACAGGATTGATGAACAACCTGCAAATATGCATGTATACTTTCACATACATATTTAATTGGAGAATCAACAGGAGAAACAACACACATGAATATGTTAAACAAGCACCCCGTGCGCACCGCTCTGGAACACGAACCATCACAAACACACACACATACATGTGTAGTGACACGATCATTATCATAGAGCTCTGAGGTGGCTCATTGCGCTGAGAAGAAACCAGTAGACAGCGATGACATTGTTGCTATGGCTCTGGTGTGCAGTGGTGTAAAGTACATTTACTCAAGTACTGTACTTAAGTACAATTTTGAGGTATTTTTTACTTTACAGGAGTATTTCCAATTTTCAGTACTTTTACTTCTACTCCATTACATCCCAGAGGCAAATATTGCACTTTTACTCTACAACAATAATTTGAAAACTTTAGTTACTCGTTACTTTGGAGGTATAAATTATGATATTATATAACATACATTAACCACTTCAGCCCACATTAACCATTTCAGCCCTATTTTATACATAGGCTATTTGAAAATAGCCGATCTACAAGCTCGGACTTGTAGATCTGCTATTTTCAAACATTTACTTTTGGTACTTTAAGTATATTTTGATGCCTATACTTTTGTACTGTTATTCAAGTACATTTTGAATACTGGACCTTTACTTGTTACAGAGTATTTCTGCAGACTGTGGCTTATAGCTCGAAAAATATGACATAATCAACAAGGATAACCTGTCTCTTCATTTAACATTAGCATGCAAAAAAAAGATCAATAAAAAAGGCTATTCACTCACTGCTATATCATCAGGTACATGTTGTAGCCATAACTATCTAGCTGACCTCTGAAGGCCCTGACACACTGAAAGCATCAGACATCATTAGTTTGTTCCCAAATGCACCCAACGGCTGTAGCCACCCTGGAGGCGTCAAGTACAGTAGGTGCATCAAAAAAAGTTGACACGTCTTTCAGAGCCCGGTTCTATTTTGGATTGTCTTTTTTTATTTCAAACCTGGATGCAGTGTACACTGTACTACATGTTTTCACTTGTTTGACTGTTCTAGAAACAAAAGTCGAGCGTCAATGATCAGAATCAGCTTCATTGATACATGATCACAGGTAGGTATAAAGAAGTGGGTGAACTTCTTTTTCGTACAAGCTCTCCATCATCTGTAGTTTTCAGATACTAGAGGTTCGCACCACCGAGTCATAGCGTCGAGGGCTTTGTCAGGTTACCCGTTGCACCCGTCTGCCTGTGTCCCTTTTGTGCCCATATAAGGAGATCCCTGATATCATTAGTATATGCCCATACCCTGTATATTGGCATGCCCATTTATGGGCATATTGGTCACAACAACTCGGCACCGCACTCCCTCGAGTCCTTGCCGATGCGTCGAGTTTGATGTCGGATCTGTGGCTCTAGGTCTGGACAACCGGATCTCCATAATATTATGTGCCTATGGGCATATCAATAGGCGTTTGTTTAATATGGTCATGTCTGAGTCAGAGTGATGTGGCCGTGGTCCGCCTGCCTGCCGGTCCTCTCTTTTTATTATAGGAAGGGGAGGAAGAATAGAGATAGAAGGAAGAGCGAAAGGAAAGAAACCGAAACAGTCAAGTAATCAAATATTCTAAAATGAGTAGAGTGAAGAGATATGGCATATATAGTAGCAGGTATGTACATCTGCAAAAATAGCAGATGAACATCCTTTATATATACGTGCCACCCACATATATTATACCGTACATGGTGCAGCAACAGTAAACAAACAAAGAAACATAGGTCTTTGTGCAAATAGTCTCACATGCAGGTGGGACATGGGAAAGTATTGTCCCTGGACAGTAGTGATGATGCCTTGAGAACTTTGAAATGGTAACATCTTCAAAGTGAGCATTACGGTACCGATATACTGTATGGTGGTACGGTGGCTTTAAAGGCAAATAAAAATGTCAAACCACCACAGCTGAGAATCTATATGCTGCACTATGTGCCCTTTGCCTCACCGGGGAAGGGCAGTGATGGGAACACAGCAAACAATACACAGTGGATCATTATGAGGGTCACGTGAGCCATCAGCAGATACTGTACTGTGTGAGGCCATACGGTACCGTGACTGGTACTGTATGGTACAGTTCTGCTTGTGGATCACAAGAGAGGCGTCAGCAGCAGAGAGGAGGAAGCAATGTTTCCGGCTTAAGACCTCTCTCTCCGTACTGTACTGTACAGACAGTGTACTGTAGCACAGAGACGTACCTCCAATTTAATAACTTTGGATTGGGACAAATATAAAAATTCTGAGCGTTCTGTTAATTTTACTCTGAAAGTTAAATCAACACTCTACACCAGGTGTCTTCAACAGGGGGTCCGGGACCCCTAGGGGGTCCTCAGAGTTACTACAGGGGGGCCACCAAATCTTTGTGTGATATGATTTTTTTACATTAACCACTTGAACCCCAGCATCCCTATTCTGAGGAGAACTTAATCCAAAAATAGCAGATCTACAAGCTCACAACGCGTCGCGAGGCGTTGTGAGCTTGTAGATCTGCTATTTTTGGCAATGAGGTATAGGTGTAGAGGGAAAAAAAGAGCAGACCAAGTAAAAAAAAAAATGAATCTGAAACACAATATTTCATACAATATAGAGGGGGTCCCTGCTTCATCTCACTCTCAGCTAGGGGGTCCTTGGCCTGAAAAACGTTGAAGACCCCTGCTCTACATTTTGTCGGCGAGGGAGATGCCCACAGCTACCACCGGCGTAGCTTAATCATAAGGTCATCGCTTGCCTCTGCAGAATAATTATACATTACACTATATTGTTATTATGGTTGTTTTTATCTAACATTTATATTTTACCATCACTTATGGTAGTTATACAATACATTATGATATGACATGATATTTGGTAGCCTGTAGCATCCAAGAAGGTCTCGCTCGGCCTGATAGCTATTCTTTTGGTTGCAGTCTTGTTATGATTCAGCTTGTCCTTGTAGCAGCTAGTATAACTAGTCCAAGTGTCCCTGCGCAACTCACTTAAACCCTAACGGCTCCCCCTCAAGCGCTCATCATAACCATCTGAGCAGCCATCAGCTGGGTGAAGCTGAAACAGAATCCCCCCGTGGGATCTAACAAAGGTCTGAAGTCTGAAGAGGTGGGGTTTGAAGAATGAGAAGGTGGGGGCATCTTTCGTGTGTTTAGACAGGGGGATTGCACTTCATTTTATCTATTCCTTTTATGAATAAGGTCTCCAATTAAGATATGTCATGTTACAAAGTAACATGACATATCTTTTGGCTTTAGATCCGCAACATGCTTGAAAGAAATTGTATTAAACAATGTGCTCCTGAAATAAGAACGTCCCATTAGAAGATTTCAAAATCTTAAACTTTGATTTTCTTTTATTTCATCATAATCAGATTGCTTGTAATTGTTTCCTTCGATTTACCTGTCAGTACCTTGACTGCTGTATAACTTAAAGGGATACACTCCCTCTAAACCTTTGAGCCCATTTATAGACATCATGTCGACAATAGTGAAGTTTTTTTCATTTACATGAGAAAACTTCCCCCTAAGAAAGAACTGTCTCCAGTGGAAAGAGACACTATCAAATTGAAGTTGTATTAAAAGCCATAGAGCACTCAAATATGTGTGTTATGGTGAATAACATTACAACTATGATTATCTACATAGTTCGGTGTAGACCAAAGGATCACACGGCCATCATGTTGTTCACACACATCTTCTCGTCTTCTAATGGCCAGAGAGAGAGAGAGAGAGAGAGAGAGAGAGAGAGAGAGAGAGAGAGAGAGTGAAATACACTCACACTGAGAAGGGGAGAGAGAACAGTCATTCAACATAACACGCACCCTCTCTTCTAATGCCCAGATAGAGAGTGAACAGTGGTGGAAAAAGTACTCAATTTATTTTACTTAAGTATCAATACTGCAAAAGTATTGGCATCAAAATGTACTTAAGTACCAAAAGTAAAAGTACTCATTATGCAGAAGGTCCCATTTTTTTAAATATATAAAATGTATAAAAATCCTTTGAAAATAGCAGATCTACAAGCTCATTGTGAGCTTGTAGTTCGCCTATTTTCAAATTGCCAAATTGTCAAAATTGTACTTAAGTACAGTACTTGAGTAAATGTACTTAGTTACTTTACACCACTGAGAGTGAAATACACACAAACACACACACACACACACACACACACACACACACACACACACACACACACACACACACACACACACACACACACACACACACACACACACACACACACACACACACACACACACACTGACTGTTCTCACTGAGAGAATAGTCATTCAACATAACACACACCTCTCCTCTTCTTCTAATGGCGAGAGAGAGAGTGAAATACACTCACAGTGACAAAGGGAGAGATAACAGTACACCGTATAATGGTCACACCATTAGCTCTCTGGACTTTAGATGTTGGGTCCCAGATGACTCATCCTTTACTGTCAGCTCTGGCCTCTGGTTTTTGTTAATTCCATGTAGAGAACATATTATGGTTCATCCTGTTCCGTGTGGCACTTTAATAAGAACAGTGAGTCACTGATTAGGTCCCATGCAGTCATAAGACCATCAGGAGTTAATGATGCTTTGTGAGCAGTCTGTTTAAACCACAATAACACTGTTAGGGCATTTGTACAGGCCTGTTATTGTACAGTTCTCACTATTCATCCTTGATGCAAAAACAAAATATAAAATGTATTATTATATTATTATTATTATCAGTATTACTATTTTTCATTTTATGTTTTATTATTATTTGTCTAGAATATAGACTACACATAGCCTACTTGAAACCTATTTTACCCACCTTGCTGTTTGGATTGGATTTCAAGTGGATTGTCATTCTAAACACTCACTGTGAGAGTTGGTGCTGGTGAGCATAGGGCTTGTGTCATGAAAATGCTGCGCGCGCACACACACGCGCGCACGCACACGCGCACGCACACGCGCACGCACGAGCGCACGCACACGCGCACGCACGAGCGCACGCGCACGCGCACGCACACACAGCTTAATCAGAAGAAACTTAAGTTTATAGTTTATCTACACACTATACCCATGTAATTGAACAGCTTGTGCCGCCACAGACAGTCTGGTTCAAGTGCCCTCTGACCAATGTGGGGCGCTATGCTGTCATTATGGGGACTGCCGTGCAGCTACTGTACGTACATCTCTAATAAACACAACGTGAACATGTCCAGATCTGACGTAAGAACAGTAAGCAGCCATTAGAACAACAGATGTAGGGACTTTAACAATCCAGGCCTGTGTCATCCAGGCCACAATGTATTAGAAACAGTCATTAATTATACACTTAATAAAATGATGCCATGGCCCATTACAGATACAGTATATGCATGGCCCATTACAGATACAGTATATGTGATATTATATTATATTATATGATATAATAAGATGTGATACAGTATATCACTACACCTCCAGCTCCAACACACTACAGCTCCTTCCCTGCTCAGTGACGGAAATTGCAGCCCTATGACAATATTTTAGTGCGTCTTTTTTCTCATTTTTGGCCAGGCGTTTGGGGCCCCCCAGAGCTTGGTGCCCAGGGCTGCAGCCCTTAAAGCAGTGGTTCTCAAACCTTTTCATGTCAAGGACTCCCAAACTGATGTATTTGGTTATGTATTATTCGGCAGAGCACCCCTATCTGAAAAGGATTGCCAGTGACCCCCAGAAGAGATTATTTATGTAAAAGAATTATCAAAATCATTCAACATTTTCGATAATCAAAAATAGCAGATGTACAAGCTCGCAGCTTGTACTGTAGATACGTATAAATGGAGAAAACCAGTTCGCTCGCCCGAGTATAGACGTGTGTCCCTGGGCAAGAAGCCCAAACTGTTATCCCAGAGCGCCTCTAAGCAGCATCAGCTGGGTGAAAATGAATTCCCCAAGGGATTAATAAAGGTCTGCTTTCTGAGGAGCAGCACAGCCTCTAGCAGGGCTCATTAGTCCTTGTTATTCTCTAGGACTAGGTGATTGTCTCAACTCTTGATAGAGGATCAATTATTGTATTTTGGGGTGTAATGGGTTTGTTTTTATATTGGAAATGTTTGTAAAATTGGAATAAAACACACATTTTTTGTCTTACGTGGGCCTAAGAAAGTTCCAAATATCATATTTCCATCTACAAATCTGTGAATATAACGTTATAATGTTTTATTTGTATCATTTATGTTTAATGCCGGATTGGGCCTTTAAATATATTGTCAACAGCGTTGGTCTTGTGCTGTCAGTCAGGCAGACACACACACGTGCATGCACACACGCCCACACACATAGAATTCCATTGCGGTTGTTTTCCCACCAGCTTAGTGCAGCGATACAAAGCACAAAAATTGTCAGCACTAAGCCACACACACACACACACACACACACACACACACACACACACACATACACATACACACACACACACACACACACACACACACACACACACACACACACACACACACACACACACACAGAAGAATAACAAACTTTACATTTCCCATAACACACAATAAGCTCACTAAAACATAAATAGACCCTTTTAGACAATAGGATTTGATTGCCTATAAACTCTCATCTCACGTGGATGAAAGAGCAGTCTGGAAGCCTAATTCTCCCTGGATCAAAGACAAACAATGCAACTGAATGGACTCTATTGCCACCGCTGAACCGAACAGCCTTTGTTGTAGAATGCTCAATTTTTTGCTCACACTTCCAGCAGGTCAACCTTCAATATTTGGTGGTACCTTAGGGATTAACTAACTGGTACATTTACAAGTATTGAACATCTTAACTAGCAGACAAAACAACCTGAAAATCCCCATGACAAAAATAAAACAATACTTTGTGGGGTGGGTTTGCGTCCAAATGAAAATCAGAGGTGGTTAGTTAGTTACTACAGCTGCACCAATATTAGCTGCAGTCATGGTTCCTCTATTCTGCGTAAGACTACTACAGTACAGTACCTGGTATTAACCACTTTAGCCCTATATACTTCATTATTGTATAACGAAAAGCTAAAATAACCGATCTACAAGCTCACAACGCATCTTGCTTAAAAATCCTGAAACTCTTTGACCATTTTCTGACAATGTTTGGCCATAATGACACGCTCAAAACAGGTTGAAAGTAGTTTATCAGGTTGTAGCACTAGCAAGACGAAGCTAGTCACCTCTGTGGCTTTCCTGGGGTTCCTCTGAAACAGGGACATCGTCGAGTAGACGTTCAAAAACACATTTATTATAGAGAGTGTGCAAGCCAGAGCAAAAGGACATGCTGTCATGACAGCGGGTCTCTCCTGAGGGTGGGATGTCTGATTTGTCCTGATTGTGCATCGATTGGATGCACAACAGGTGTGCAGTCACACCTGGCCCAGAATCCAATTGTTTTGACTCGGGCGGGCCAGGTGTGACATGCTTAAATCAACCCCCCCATCCCACACAGGTATTAAATCCGTTGGATGCCAGGCTCAGCCGTGTGGAAATGTGAGCATGTCATGATGTTAAATGCTCTACAGTCTACACAAGCCATTTTACTATGGCTGTTGCAATCCATGTTTTCCTTCTATACCAGCTCATTATAACAGTCTTAACCGACAGGTTGGAACAAGCAACTTTGTTTGCAAAGCCTGATGGGAGGACAGCCAACAACAACAACAAGATGCAACAATTATAGGGTGGATGGATGTGTATCTTTGTTTTTACTACACTTTACTGTACCGGCATAATACTAAACCTTAGAGACGGGGATAGCTGCTGACCTAAATAGTGATTCAAGTTGTATATCTTCTACTGGGTTTATTGATCCAGAACAGGTGCAGTGCAGGGGCAATCGCTGTTGCACCAGTCAGTTTTGGAAGGAGAGTGAATTTATAATAAGAAATGGGAGAAAAAAATAGCCACCCTAACTCCTGACTGGATGTCTCGAATACAAGTCACATTGAGTTAAGCCTTTGATCAGCAACCCCAGACAGGGTGCACTCTGTAGAGATGTGGGAATGATAGCACTTTTCTAATTTTCCAAACATTCAAAGCAATTACAATGCCTGCATCACATTTTCCCATTCACACAGCGACGACGGAGGCAGCCATGCATAGCACTAACCTGCTCATCGGTAGCAGCTGGGGGTACAGTATATAATACAGTGTCTTGTTCAGGGACACTAGAGGAGGAGCCAGGATCCAAACAGCAGCCTTCAGATTTCCAGACAACTGCTCTGGCCCCTGAGCCAAGAGAAGAGCCACTGCTGTCCCCATTCAGTCAAACACACTGCATTCAAATCTGTGAAGATAAAATGAGAACCAGTTTGGACAAAGTAATAAACAACTCATCATGGCTGCTGACTTAACATTAATTTGATCACAGAGAGCAAAATACAAACCAAAAAACTACTGTAGGTACCAAATACTGTCAACTTTATCCCAAATGCTCACAGTGAATCAAAAAGGAAAAACAAGAGGAAAAACAGCAACTGGTGTTCAAAGTACATATGTGCTAAAAGAAAACTCGATTAAATAAATGTTGCTCTAATCCCTTGCAGCAAATCATAACCTGATTAATATATAGTTTCACACCGGTGTCTTGCACCGAAAATAGAAGATCTACAGTACAAGCTCACAACGCTTTGCAGAGCTTGTAGATCGACTACCGGTACTTCTAGTGTGCGACACAATGTGCAACCACGTATAAATCAGGCATAACCCTGCAGAAATGGCTGGTGTAAATCTTCTGTCAACCTAGTGTAACCATTATATTACATACATTTAGCACTTACAGTGCTCACACAGGTGGACTGTGATGGATTAGGAGGGAAATTACATTGGTGGAGACACTGGAGAGAGAGATAGAGAGAGAGAGATAGAGAGAGAGAGAGAGAGAGAGAGAGAGAGAGAGAGAGAGAGAGAGAGAGAGAGAGAGAGAGAGAGAGAGAGAGAGAGAGAGAGAGAGAGAGAGAGGCATAGAGAGACAGCCAGACAGAGAGACAGAGTGAGAGAGAGATGTTGCTATAAGTAGAGTGTTCCAGGTGTTCATCATGGATGTGTTTGTGCACATGTCTGTGTACAGTATGTGTGCCGTGCGTGCCTGTGCTTTAACAGTGTCCAATAAAGACAAAAAGGCTGCTATTGTGACTCAACAAACATCTTCAATTACAAGTGACACACCTGTTTGAAGGAACAGGATTGGTTAAAACAATCTGTCCATCGTAGGTGATTGTACCGCGGGGGAGTTAACAAAGAAAGACAGGGAGGCAGGACTCCTGAATTGAATCAAATCAAAGTTCTCAGCCCTCACCCAAATCGACATGCATGCACGCAGGCATTCAGCTCAGCTGGCCAGATCAGGAGTTCCCCTGGTCCAAAACTGCCTGGGAAAGATTCTGATGGGATCAGAGAGGATGACGGGCGCTTTGGTGACCAACTCTCTCTCTCTCTCTCTCTTTCTCACACACACACGCACACGCACATGCACACACACACCTTTTCTTATCTGCCAAGAGCAGAATGTGCATGTTCCACATTTCTTGTCAATCTCCACTGCTCTGACAAAGTAACGTGTGAAAAATGTGTGTGTGTGTACTGTGTGTGTGTGTGTGTGTGTGTGTGTGTGTGTGTGTGTGTGTGTGTGTGTGTGTGTGTGTGTGTGTGTGTGTGTGTGTGTGTGTGTGTGTGTGTGTGTGTGTGTGTGTGTGTGTGTGTGTGTGTGTGTGTGTGTGTGTGTGTGTGTGCGCGCGTGCGTGTGTCTGTGTGTGTGTGTCTGTGTGTGGTGATGGGCGGGGTTGTGTGTGACTGTGCATCAGTCAGTGCTCGTTTCACAACCCAGCATTCATCTAAGCCTCTTACACAGACTGTAGCACCCCCACCCCCCCAAACATACACACACAGAGACACACAGACGCACACACACACACACAGGTTATGGAAGCGGGAGAAGTGGAAAATCTCAAATTTTATTTCACGCATCTCCAACCCCTTTCACATCCAGTTAGGAACTTCATGGTTTAGCAAAAAGGACACGCTCCAGACCCACACACACACACACACACACACACACATTCTCTCTCTCTCTCTCTCTCTCTCTGTCTGTACTTGGACCCTGACTACAAAAGAGAATCTGAATCAACGGGGCCTGAAATCAAGGACAAATTTCCATAATATCATTCATTCTTTCATTGTACCACTCTCTCAATCTTTTTCTTCGGAGCAATGGGAAAAGACATCCATAGAGGATGGACAAAATGGGGAAAAGGTTCTAAAATGAACTTCAACAACTTCTGAAAAGTTGATGATAAAAAAGTATAGCTGCATGACCAATGTTTTCCTTAAGGGAAAATAAACAAGCTATTTGGCGTTGCACTTTAGTTTCAATCATGTCTGATTCACTGATCTTACAGAAGTTGATTCAGTTCCTAAGAATGGATAAGCCGATATTTTATTCCAAAGATGACTAAAAACCCAACTGCTGTGTTTGTGTTTACTTTAGTGTGATCCGGCTTTAAAAAGATTAATAATAATCGTGGTTCCGTTGGTTGGTTCCGGTTGGCATCACATTGTTTTTGTTCTCCACATAATGCGAATCAATTAGTCTCGCCACGAGTTAGCATAAAAGATGGACATACCAAACGTATTATACCAAAAGAAACGAAATGATTATACCAAACTAAACACATTTTAAACTAGGGGAATCATTTTGGACTGGTGCACGGTTCCGGTCATTGGTTCCGGCCACCTGATGACGTAAATGTATTTCCGCTCCGACCGGATCAGATACCCGAAAATGGTATTGATCCCAGGCTAATTGTCATGTGACCTTAAATCTATTAAACATCCATAATTTACGCCTAGCTGTGAAGTTGGGAAGCACATGGGGAAAGTGGCACAAAAATTTGTTTTTTGTGCTGGTTAAAGTAACATGTCAGGTATAGTGACTGTTTAAAGGGATACTTCACTTTAGGGCCGGGGACACATTTAAAAAAAATATTAAAAATAAATGAAAAAAGTTATGGAAAATTCATGGCCCCCTCACGCATTAGAGTGTCCTACTAATGTGTGAGGGGGCCATGAATTTTCCATAACTTTTTTAATTTATTTTTAATATTTTTTTTAAATGTGTCCCCGGCCCGAGAGTGAAGTATCCCTTTAAACCAAAGCAAATTTATCCAGGTCTATAAATATACAGTATATAAAATATATATCATATATGTTGCTATCTATAAAACCATGTGAATAATTTAGCTAAATTGTTTTGTCTATAAAGGTGGCTGTGGGGCACAATGACCCACATGCTATGGGTTAAATTGAGCCATCTCCTAGCCTGGATTCAGCATCTGCCTCATTAACAGATATCTTCATCTTCATATGCATAATGCTATCAGTATATACCAGTAACCTGTAAACTGATTGTATGACGTTCTGCATAGTAGTGTATAATATTTGTATGTCTTCTTAAATGTCATCATGATTTGAGTGCAAGGGGATCTCATTTGAAATAAGCCAAGTGCTTTTATGCGCGATCCAGTTTAGAGGACATTGTATTGTGAATTGTACTTCCATGTACTTT
>NC_137620.1:23522127-23534627 GCF_963280865.1 Gymnoscopelus braueri | reverse complement strand
CAGTTCCTCACTGTTTTCAGTTACTCAGGTATGAATATGACTAACTGGTGATGTGTCAAAATACAGGGTTATTGGTGTTGACAAATAATGGGCTTACCATCTATTATGATGATCACACACATGAAGATGCACAATCTCTGTCGCTCTCATACAAGTGCGCGCACACACACACACACACACACACACACACACACACACACACACACACACACACAGGCCCACACAGACACTCAGACACACACACACACATAGGCCCACACAGACACTCAGACACACACACACACATAGGCCCACACACACACACACACACACACACACACACACACACACACACACACACACACACACACACACACACACACACACACACACACACACACACACACACACACACACACACACACACACACACACAGGCATGATACCCCCCATAATGACAGGGTTCTGAGATGATGTGATTGACTCCTTTGAACTGTGGGGTTTCCCCCCAGTATTTTAGACCATGCGTCACAATAGATCTTCTTCCCAGCCACATCCTACATCCTCCGGGTTACATGACTCCCTGCTGTCTGTCTGCCTTTTGACACACAGAGCACAGGCTGTGTCCATCTGGAATCACTTGCATTGAGAGAAAGATGTCCTGCAAAATGCTGCCTGTCACTCAGTCATCTCTTTGCATGTATAGTTCTCTGAGAGCTTCCAGTTGTGTGCATAACATTTCAGAATGGGATCTGGCAGCCTTGTTAGGGTTGTCACGATTATGACATTTTACATGGCGATTCATTGTCATAAAAATAATTGCGATTTAATTGTGATTTAATTGTGTTTTCATCGTTGAACACTGGAACAAAAATGACATTCTATGTTGGGCTTTTAGGCAGGCTTTGTAAGTGAAAGTTGCACAGGGCAGATATGACAAATAACGTACATATTTAATAACTTTATACTATACTTAAAACACATCGCATCCCGATGCGTTTTAAGTTTATAGATCTGCTATTTCCACTCATTTTGAAAATATATGAAAAATTTTAACATGGAAATGATTATGCCGATTATGCTGATTATGCAAAAAAAATAATAATTGCGATTATCTCAAATAATTGTGATTAAGCAATTACATAATAAATGTGACAGGCCTAAGCCTTGTTGTTCTCTCCAGAATTGTAGGCTCATGGTGTAGGGTTGCAGAGTTCAGTGCTGCCACTTTAGATGCACGTTTTCATTACAAATGAATGTTACCATTGGCAAATATCTTTTGTTGTTATTTTTGTAGCTCATAGTCCGGCATTTCGGGATCAGCAGGGATGCACAGTGTTCGGTCGAGGGTTTGCTCGCTAACTCAAGTACTATTTCTGCCTTGCTAAAGTGGTATTGCACAATGGTGTTCCATCCCTAGGAAGCTATTCTGTGGCTGGCCCTGTGCTTAAACCTTCAGATTGCAGGGTGGCCACTGAAAAATGAATTTCCCTTCACAGATCAGACCAGTACTGAATAATAACATTTTTGCAGTGTAGGAGCTTTTTGGGAAAAGGTCAGCATCAAGCCTTGAGTGATTACTGCACCAAACCTTCCTCAATGCTCACTCTGCCATCTTGAACCCAATGGACAGTATACTGAAGCCTATTTTATTTATTTATGTTCACATTCATCCAGGCTATTTATTCTGTCCTATTTATTACTACGCTTCATGCTACTTATGAAACCACTACAAGTGCACTTTTTAATGACTGTTGTTGACTAGTATGTGTTAATTATCATTATAGGACATTGTTTTTTGCAGTATGCTTTGTTTTGATTCCTTTTATGTTGTTTTCCCCACAGACTTCTACATTTGTTAGATGCTTTATTAGCGAGTTTTTTTCATGTCATGGACTAGAAATACCTAAAATAAACTTGTCTAAGATTAACTTGTATGAATTGGGGGATTGTAAATACATATTAATCTTAAGGTCCCATTCTTTTAACATTGCTGCAAGTAAAACACAACATTTGAACTCACTCATAAGTCATATGCCAATTTAAAATCGTAGGAGTTTAAATGTATTTTATGTGGACAGCAAAAAAGCTCCACCTATGGAATGTGAAAGCTTAATAAAAACATAATTCAGTGTATTTGGCTAATTGTTTGTCAGATTTCCATTTACAATGGACTCCAGGAAGCGGGCGGCGGGCATCTCCAATTCTGGTGGTGCAATGTGCTGGCCTAACTCCTTCCTGCGCCAACCGGCCAGGGTCCTGGTCGTGGACGCGATGCCACCCTGGTGGTCGGAAACCTGCGCTACGTTGTGTGAAGCACTGGACAACTTCCTGTCCCTGGCCTGCAGTCTGGATGGACCCTGCAGGATACCATTACTGAGCATTTATGCCGTCAGCAGACAGCAAGAGTGTCTACTGCCATTTGTAGTAAGTTGTAAATAGATAGATACTGATAGATAGATACTGATAGACAGATAGACAGGTAGGTAGGCACACAGACAGACAGACAGACAGACAGGCCGATGGATGGATGGATGGATGGATGGATGGATGGATGGATGGATGGATGGATGAATGGAGATAGATAGATAGATAGAACCCTACAACAGGCAGAAGGAATTTCTGCTGCCATTTGTAAGACGGAAAAGGAGCCTTGTATAGAATACGGATGCTATATCAGTATCTCATCCACACAGACAGCCCATTCATCATTTTGTAGTAAAAGAGAGGGGCAGGGAGAGAAAGAGATAGATAGTGCTGAGTGAGTGTGTCCACGCTCATTTCAGCAGAATGGGTTTGTCTGTCTACTCCATTAGGAGGGAGCCAATGAAAGAAATAAGCTTGAGGTCTATCAGGTGAGAGAGCAGAGAAGAAATTGTGTATTGTGTTTTGTTTTGTCATCGATACGAATATTGATGTAAAAATGAAATTGTACTGTGATGTATCTCGACGACACTGAAAATGAGGGTAACCTCAATGTCCTTCGAGAATAATAAAGGTTTGAAATGAAATGAATGTATCTAACATTCTATTTCTTTCCCTTTCCCACCCCCCTCTCCCCCCCCCCCCCTCTCTCTCTCTCTGTCCACAGCAGGTCCGTGGTAACCTGGTCAGGTTGCGTTCCTGTGTGGAGGAGCTGAGGTCCATCCCCGATGAGGGCTGCATCAGAGGGCCGGGCAAAGCAGCCGAGCTGCTCCGCCAGGCCGTGCTGGACAGCCTGCAGCAGTTCAAGCAGTACAGCAGACACATCAACGGCAACGCCTCCACCGCCGGCAACCATGCCACCAGCAACGCCCCTGTAGAAGTGAGTGCCAAGTCACCAGAAGTCCTCTGGGAAGTTTTTGAAAGTGACAACATTTCAAGCGCCAACATTTCATAGAAACAGAGTATTTCTATGTTGCGGTATTGATACTTTTACTTAAGTAAAACATTTTAGTATACTTCTTCCACCACTGCACAGTATATCCTGCATTTCACTGCACCATTATTGACACTACTACCAACATTTGAGTTCAGATCAGTACTGTAGCATGTCGCTATTGATTGGCATTAGTGTAATTTCTGACATGTACTATACCCAGTGGCGTAACGCAGAATCGCGGGGCCTCCCCGCGGGAGTTTCACGTGAGGCCCACGTACGTGCATGTGCGTGCACAACAACATTTTCGGGTCTAATTCGGGTCTAATTCAGTTCTATTTGACCAATATAAATCAACTTTTTTCTTTTTTTTTGCTGTAAAAGTATTTATATCAGCGCAGGTGGGGCCCCCCCTGCTGGTGGCCCCCCCGCACCGCATCGCTTGCTACCCCTCCGTTACGCCACTGACTATACCCAACCAAGCACTCACACAAACCGTTTTGTCAGTTGTATTTGTCATTGCAGATTTGTCACTGTAGTTTACACACAGAAGCATGCGCACACAGACACACAAATGCACACAAATTAATACATTTATACAATTATACAGATTACAGCTCAGGCAGAATCTTCTTCAAACTTTTTCATTGACTGCAGATCAAGTGAAGACCAAAATGACATTAATTGAAAATTATGTAAAAGCTGAAAATATCATCAAGGATTGTAATCAATCTGAACAAAGAGCTATTTCTGCAGATGCACAAGGATAAAAGGCCTCTCTGGATCCATTAATATGGAGCACTTGTACAAGTGTTGAGACAGGCTGAGACAGAATAGATCTACTTAATAACCTTTAAGCTGTGTGCTCCGTGCTAATTCAGAAAATGGGCTCCATTTATACCATTTGTCTTGGGCTGTCTTAATATGCACCCAGATATATTTGTAAGTCTATCTATAAAAAGCTGCACCAGATGAGAAACTACTTAACAAGGTTTAAAAAATGTAGCAAAACACTGTGTCCCAGACCCTTACAGTGCTTGAACTGTTATATAATACAGTATTAGAGAGGCGACTTAAAAGCAGGCAGCTCATGCACATTTCATGTAAATCTAGGGGCCAGGGCTGTGCTGAGTTGTTGCAAAGCCATTGGGCCAGGAAGAGATGTGCCATTGAAATGTGTGAAGCCCAATAATACCGTATTGCAGAGGTTCCCAAACGTTTCCATGCCAAGGACACCCATAGTCTAAGGCTGCAGCCCGCCATTGCAAAAACAAACAAAAACTAGAAAAAGTAATTCTCGGAGCACAGGTCTCCGCCGTCAGGTAGGTTATTGTGGGCTAGCAATGTTCGAAATTCTGTAGGAGTAATATAAAAAAAATGTTTGGCAAAAATCGTCCTCCTGGTGGCGCTATAACAGGACAATGTGAAAAGGGTGGCATGTCTTCCTCGGCCTAGTGGGAATGTGCGTGCAAAGTTTCAAGGCAATCGGATGCTGCTTTTATGATTTGAGGCATTTTGTTCAAAACAAGCCACTCCTGCAAACTTTAGATGCCAATCTTAGCCAATCAGGATAGATTATGAAAAATCGGACAGATCCGTGTTGATCACATGACTATAGAGTTAATGTATACCGATTTTCGTGATGTTTGGACAAAATCTGTAGGAATAATACCACAAAAATCGGCCTCCTGGTGGCGCTATAAAAGGCTGATGTGAAAAATGCAGGGCAGCCCTGGCATCCAGGGAGTGTGTGTGGGGCCAACGGTGCCGGAGATTAGCTGTCCACAGACGGACGGACACACACACACACATGGACAGACGGACAGGGTGCAAAACATAGTCTCTGCCACGCCTTCGGCCTGGTGGAGACAACAAACGAACAAACAAAAAACTATATGTGCACTGAGATCCATACGTTTTTACCTGAAATCACCTGGTCAGTGTTTTCCATGCAAATGGTTCTCATTCGTGTACGCTCTCAGTGTACAGTTACAGCAAGTAGAACACCAAGCTACAAAATATTGATCCAGGAAGTACAATCAATATCACAGGTTACGGTACAAGTGTTTTCGGGGATTCTCCCTTGTTAGCTGTCTTGACATTATGAAATGCGTCCCAGTGGTTTTAAATGCAGAATCAAACAAGGTGTTAAGCTGTTAACGATCCTCCTTGTTTTATTGGAACAAATGGTCCACTGGGTTGTGGCTTGCTGACAGAGATTTATTAGGAAGCGCTGGGCAGATGATCAAAGTAAAGCTGTAAGCTGACACAGACATATGAATGGAATTAAGGGACAGAGATACACGGAGAAGACACATGGGCGTGTGTGTGTGTGTGTGTGTGTGTGTGCGTGTGCGTGTGCGTGTGCGTGTGCGTGTGCGTGTGTGTGTGTGTGTACTGCTGTCTTTGCGAGAACCAAATGTACTCACAAGGATAACAGAAGAGGAAAATGTTTAGTTTTCTTAAAATTAGAGTTGTTTATTTTGACTTTTTTTGTGCGTGCGTGTGCGCGCGGCAGGTGTTTGTAAAACCAGACAGACACATGGCCCTCTGTACATGTACTAGATGTACTGTATGTGTCTGTTATAGGGCATTCACAGAATAGTCGAATATTCGAATATTCGAATATCAAACCGACTATTCGACTATCAAACCACTATTCGACTATTCGAAAAAAAAAAAAAAAAAGAAAAAAAAAACTTTTTTTTTTTTTTTTTTTTTTTTCTTTTTTTTAGTGGCTTTTCTAGAGCAGACACGCAGCTGTGAGCTCTGGTGTGACGTCAACTCGCATTCCTTGAGTCGAGTCATCAATGTAATTGGAAAAAAAAAACTTTTTTTAATTTTTTTAATTTTTTAATTTTTTATAATCAAACCGAATAATCGACTATTCGAATACTTTTGGGTCGAATAATTCGAATACCATAAATCACTATTCGTTAATGCCCTTCTGTTAATGCATTATACTGTACTGTATGCTTGACTTTGTATGTGTGTGTTGCTCGCATGTCGTCTTGTGTGCATGTGCGTGTGTCTCTTTGAGTGTGCACACGTGTGTGTTCTTTCGTGTGTGTGTGTGTGTGTGTGTGTGTGTGTAGCCTACAGTTCTGCACACGTGTCCGCACAGAAGTGCACTTTGGTGCCTGGGCCTCCTCCTCTAGCTGTCATCTCATCTCAGCTCCATCCATCTCCCCTGCAGATCCTAAGCTTGTTTTGACCCAAAACAGAACAGGAAACAGAGCACCTCCTCCACATATAATCCCATTAGAATCATCATTTACAGCCACTGCTAATATGATTCAGTGCCGTTCTGTTTATCCAGCAGCAGTGCTAATTGGCCGTGTAATCGCCTCACGGCAACAATTCCTGTTTCGTCTGCCAGCAAATATAGCAGAGTTGCACGTTCATTGTAAACCTGTACAGTGAAGTTTCTTTTAGCATGATGAAAAAAAATGTTTCCCGCAGAAGGATAAGCTATTTTTTTCATGAGTGGGGAAAGCATAGTTTCTTCCAATCACTTCAAGTCATTTACAGTGCATTATCAATTAATCATAACGTCTCTGTCGGGTGGAAACCTCATACCGTATGTCCAAAACTGTTTCTTTTCAGGATTCAAAAGAAAAAACAGCAAAAGTAGCAGACCGACAAGCTCAAAACGCGTCGTTTTTATGTGATGCTGTAGTACGATTTGGGCATTAATTTACGAAAAAACACAAACGGTTAGAATATGGAGATAAGAGGTTTCTGCCCGACGATATGCAGTTTGATTTCTTGCCAAGGTCATGTGACACTTCAGAATCAGAACTTTATTGACACATCACATGTTTACAGGTGTGAAATTATCTCTCAACATTGAGTTTTAATAGCAAAATATTAATAACAAAATATTTTGAGATGGGGGTCCGTGGCCAAATACATATAATTTTGGGGGTCCTTGACATGAAAAAGTTTGAGAACCACTGCGGTAAATGATGTGACTGAATGGTAGACTGTGTTGGCAATACAACATTGCAACAATGACAACAATGACATAATGCTTGGTGACAGTTGCTGTTTAAACAAACATTTCAACATTGCATATCGCCGCTGACGGGCAGAAATCTCGTATCTCCATATCTCGTTTTTCTGTAAATCAACGCCCTACTTACCTACAAGAGTGTCGCACAAAAGTGAAAATAGAAGATCGACAAGCTCACAACACACCGCGATGTGACGCGCTGTGTCGCGTTGTGAGCTTGTCAATCAGTTATTTTCACAATTTTAAAGGGTTTTTAAAATAACACTAAAAAAAGGAACAGTGTTGGACATACCAGGTTTCCGCCCGACAGCAACGACATATTGTATGTACATTCATGGTAACAGACCAGTTAACTGGACTCTAATTGTCACAGTAAAGTCCTTAGTTTAATGGTCCACAGCATCTGCAGACCTCTGCAGTTTTATTACAGGCTAATATCCAGCGTGTCAGTTCTCTTTTAGGGTGGGCTGTGGCATTAATGCCACTGTAAAAAGCTGTGGCTGTGACATCATGTAGTTTAATTTAGTCCCTGGCATCATGTATTTAATTTCATATATATCACGGCGTCCCCAAAGCACCCCAGTAATATTACAGTCAGACTGCTGTAAGAATGCATTGTTGTGGGGTTCTTGTTTATCATTCTGTACATAACAGTGGTTATGTGAGATAGTGGCAGAGCATTCCACTGTCCTTAACCCATTAAGACTGGGAAAGCAGTCATAGCTAGGCACTGAGTGCTTGTATGAGCTTGTAGATCTGCTATTTTTTGGAAAATCATGTGTGCAAATCTTTGAATATATATTTTTTCAAGCGAGCATTTGTAACTTAAAATCTTTGCTTCTGGGATTCTACAAATGTCTTATAAATCCTAACAGTTTTTTTTTTTAAACTTATGTTGCTATATCTCAAACTCTTTTCATGTCAAGGACCCCCAAAATGATATGCATTTGGTCGCGGACCCCCATCAAAAAAACATTTATTCCAGGGACCCCAGAAGCCTGAGTGTACTGTATATATATATATATTTATTCATATATATTCATTCAGCTCATGAATGAGCTTGTATATCTGCAATTTTTGAATAGCCAGAAGAAATCTAAAATGACACAGATGCGTTCAATGGGTTAAACGTGTCCTCCGTTTTGAGGACTCTACAAATGCTCTACTCTAAACTTGTAACTCCGAGTCGATTCTTTATAGAGCCAGCTTCTACAGCCTGATTGAGTGACTTCTAAGAAAGGGCGGGGAAAGTAACACAATTGTGCGGGTTAACGATGGTAGAAATAAAAAAAACAAATGTTTTTTTCTTTTGTCTTTGATGTGGGTGTGGAAGCTTGCTGCTTGTTGAACTCAACATAAGAGCAATAGAAATGTCAGGATTACGCCTGATTTGTTTTGCGTGCCAGTGTCATGCACAGAAATTAAAAGATCTACAAGATCACAACACGGAGCAACGTTACTATAATTCAGGCTTTACTGTGTGGGAAACAGTAGAGCTACTGTGGGTTGAGGGAGGGGTGCTTGTGTGTTGAGTTGGCTTCTATTGTGAATGTTCTTTTTGAAGGATGCTCTTGTGGACAATACTGTAGCTAGCGGGCAATTTCAAGCAAAGCCAAAATGCAATGTGTGACCAATTACTAAATGAATCCACTTTGGAAGGGATTTTGAGGGAGATGTGAGTGGAAGATTACTTTAAAATTGTCTCCTCATAGTGTGCAAAGTTTTTGTAAAGCAGGGCCCCAAAACACCAAAGGGTGGGCGTTTCATTCTGAACTAGATGACTAAATTAATCCGCTTTGGAAGAGATTTTGAGGGAGATGTGGGTGGAAAATAACTTTCTTAACATTGTCTTGTAGCGTGCAAGGGTTTTGTATAGCAGAACCCCAAAACAGCATTCTATATTAAACTAGAAATGCACTCAGAGATGCGGAATCAATGCCACCTGCTATGTATAAGCGTAGGGTTAAACCTATAAAAAAAAAAGAAGAAACAGGATAAGGATAAGGTAGAGAGATGAAGGTCAGAGAAGGGGATGGACAACTCCAGCAGAAAATTGGGGACGGTGCTATTATGTGGTTGGCGCACAAACCAATCAGCTACAGACTCACCCAACACAGTTTTCTTAACCTCCCTTTTGGTTTATGATGCACCTTTTCCGCTACTCCCTGACCCTGGACACAATGACAGTCAAACTACAGTAGTTGCTGAGAGAAGGGATGTCTAAGGTCAAGCTGATATTTTTAACCACTTGAACCCTATTATACTTAGTTGACAGAAGTCCCCAAGGGCTCTATTCTAGCCCCCCCTCCTTTGTTGCCTCTAGTCTACACCAAATTTCTTTGCTGAAAATTGCAGATCTACAAGCTCTCAAGGCTTCACATTTGCGACACGTTGTGAGCTTGTAGATCTGCTATGTTTGCCGAATGTCCACCCCAGAATAGAGACTATAGGGTTCAAGTTTAACAAGAGTAGGGTGAAAGTGCAGTGCATGCTTGCTGTGCCACACACGCTCAGATATAACCCTGTGTAATAGTTACCTTTTTTTAGCCACCTAGCTTAGCGGCTTAACCCATGATAGTTAACAGCCTTGCTCAAGAGCAGCTCCATTCAATGAATAGAGAAGAGGGTTTCTGTGTTAAACCGTTGTGGTTTCCAGGTGTGGATCTGTGTTCTAACAGCAGTCATCTTGATTCTACAGACCTCGCCTAGATAGTCGTTTGTTTGTGTAAGTGAAGGAATTCATCACATTGTGGTCACTAGGTGTGACTAATTGACACGTTAGGTATGAATCTGCAAACTGTTTTAATTTAATGTCACACACACACCATCTGGGACCTGTTTGTGCCTACAAACATTACCCATGCCCTATAATGTATACACTCATGTCTTGTTTTGTTATTGCTACTAAATGTGTGTTTCATTGTATCTTGTGCTCAGTTTAGCTTTTTCTTGGCCTTGCGTTTTATTGCATCTTGCCGACTCACTCAGTTGAATACAGTAAGATGGACACATCAATGTTAAAATGGCAATTTAGAGAAAAATAAATAAGAATTTTGAAAATGGTCTGAAGTAATATAAAGTATACATGAATTGAACATGCACGGTACATCATTATCAGACCTAAATTTACCCTTCAACTTCTTGTTTATGCCCTTAGGGGTTTCTACAGAAACGGGGGCCGCCAAATGTGTGTGTGATAAGAACTTTATTTGATTTTTGTCTGCAAAAATAGCAGATCTACAAGCTCACATGAGCTTCTATGAAGCTATCTATAAAATCTATGATACATTTTATTCTGCAACACAATTTTATACAGTATGTAGCGGCGGTCCCTGCTTCATCTATCTCTCAGGTAAAGGGGTCCTTGGGCTGAAAAACATTGAAGACCCCTGCTCTAAAGTTATTCTCACAACATTGTGAGAGCGTAAGGGTTTCCTCCCGGCGCTCATCATAACAGCTAAATTAAAGTGTTTTCCTCATTGTTTTCTATGTTTACTTCGTGCGGTTGACCGGTCCTGCGCTCCCAGGTTACCGTGGTGACCAGCCAGCCAGGCCGAGGTGTGGTGAAGTGGTTGGAGGCGGGGCTTAAAGGCGCTGACCTGGTGTCACTGCGGCGACTCCTGGTGGTCCACATCAGCACCGCAGCAGGAGAGTGGAGCCAAGGCACGCCCTCACCTGAGAGCACACAGACTGGGACTGAGGGTAGGAAACACGTGCACACACACACACACACACACACACACACACACACAATCAGACAAACAAACAGACAAACACACAAGACAGTTACGGGAGTGTGCATTTTTATCCTACAAAGAGACTTGCCTTTGCTGACTTTCCGCTTTGCCATGAGTATGATTCACGCTTAGTGGCACGCCAGCGTCGCACACCGAAAACAGCAGATCTACAAGCTCACAACACACCGCTGTGCGATACGTTGTGAGCTTCTGCTATTTTCGGTGCGCGACACGACGCGCAACAGAGTATATATCAGGCATTACTGTTCCCCTGATGCTCTCTTAATCACACTCATTAAAGCTCTGTGGTCGTGGCCCATATCCTAACGGGACAGGCAGAGATCTGTACAAATCAACACCCATCCAAGCACACATGTCAATATATAGAACCGGGCTCCAAATTCCACACATTTGTCGAATCTCACCACAGACCCTAATTTCGTAATTACATGTCATTTTATTTTTGTAATTACATGAAAGTCTAAATCGCTCAGCCCTGAGAAAGTACAGGGTACGAGATGTGGAGCAGCAGGAGAGGGGAAAAAAACAGACTGACAGACCGAAACGATAAGTGAGAGAGGGAGAGTAACTGTGAAAGACAGGCAGTTGAGGGAGGAGCGCAGAGGAAACTAGTGTCAGAGCGAGAGAGAGAGAGAGAGAGAGAGAGAGGGGTGTGGTAAACAACAGAGTTCTGATTTCACTAATGAAATGTCTCTTGGTAAATGTTTGATTTCCATCTGAGATATTTATTCCACAGAGGTAAATAGTTACCGGTCACAGTGGAAACTGGACCGTCGCCAGTGTTCACATATCATCCAGTGTTAGGAACATATCGTCACTGTCAGTGCAGAAACCTTGTATGTCCAAAACCATTACTTTTCAGGAAATGGAAAAAAAGAACCTTTGCTCCAATGGATCCGATGTAGTTATTATTTAGCTACAAGCTCTTGTTAATACTTTTAATCAGTTATATACTGACTATAAATTGTCAAACTAAAAAAGTATTTCATTTATGAAAACCATAAATATGGAGGAAATATGGAGAACCAGATTTCCGCCCAGTGCCAATATGATAGTTACCAGAACCCTCTCCATACCGATGTCTGCACTATTTTGAGAAATATCTTGGCCATCCTTACACTCAGTCTGTTTGTGTTCATTCTGTGGCATGTTGATAACTTGAATTTGAATTCACCTGACACCCCTTATCACCATGTTTATTGTAGTTGTGGGAGCCAAGTTTGGGAATAGTTAGTTAGGGAATATACACGAGTATAGAAAAGGTGCCGCTGAGCTTCAACCACTCACAGTAGTAATGTTGTAATGTTGTTCTGTAATGTTTCTTGCTTGCCTTTAGTTTCTTAACCACTTAACCAACCCATTAAAACCTGGAAAGCAAAATAAAAATGTA
>NC_137620.1:23497127-23517127 GCF_963280865.1 Gymnoscopelus braueri | reverse complement strand
TTTCCTTCTGCTTTGCCTTTGCCTTGTTGTGCGGCAGTTTTGCAAATTCACGTGATTTGGCAGACATGAAACTGTCACTAATGATTGGAAATTGCGTGCATCACAATCTGTGATGCACACAATCGACCCGATGGGGGCACTGTAATTAAAGGTCAGAATTTTGAATTTGACAATGTTTATACCCATTCTATTATAAGCACTGTATGAATAGTCTGTAAGCGCTCCAACTGTGTGCTGAAGAATATTCATGTTGTTTTTCAGTTGTTGCACTCTTGTGTACATGTAAGTCTTGGAGTAATTACAATGTCATCACTCTTCAACCACCACTTCAGTGGGTATCCATTGTTACCAAGGAGGAGAAGACCACCCACTCACCCTGCCTCAAATGCCTGATCAGTGGTGGAAAGTAACTAAGTACATGTACTTAAGTACTGTTCTTAAGTACAATTTTGAGGTATTTGTACTTTACTCAAGTATTTCCAATTTCCAATACTTTTACTTCTACTCCACTACATCTCAGAGGCAAATATTTTACTATTACTCCACTACTATTATTTGAAAACTTTAGTTACTAATTACTTTTCAGATATAAATTATGACATTATAAAACATACATTAACCACTTTAGCCCTATTTTATACATAGGCTATTTGAAAATAGCCGATCTACAAGCTCACAACGCGTCGCATCGCGACGCGTTGTGAGTTTGTAGATCTGCTATTTTCAAATATTTTAGTACTTTTACTTTTGGTACTTTAACTCATTCAGTGCCAAAAATATTTCTGGCTATATCACCCCTGTGCCAAGGCCAAAAATACATTGTAAAAAAAAAGTGCTTTGGAGCCGAGATACAGCCTTTTCAGTAAGAAGTTAAACAAGAAGTGAATGGAGCAGCAAATCTTCAAATCATCATATCTTGGGTTCTGAACCTTTTTTTTTTTTTTCATGACGTCTCAGACGTCATTGGCACTCTGGGCTTATGAAAAACGTGACGTCTGCGACGTCATTGGCACTTAAGTACATTTTCATACCAATACTTTTGTACTTTTACTCAAGTAAATTTTGAATTCTTGACTTTTACTTGTAACAGGGTACTTCTTAATTGCAGTATTGATACTTTTACTTAGGTAGAACATTTGAGTACTTTTTCCACCACTGTGCCTGATAGATCGCATTTTGTCTGAGGATGCAAGCATCCTTAGTCCACGTGGTTCTCAAATTGGGGTCCTTGAGGAGGGTTCCAGGGGTTCCCCTGCAAAATGTGTTAATACAGCATCACAACAATCATTTGAACCCCTTTATCCACATTTCAAACTTTGGCTAATAAAAAATAGCAGATATACAAGCTCATTTAGCTATTTTTGAATAATCTTGACAGTATGTTTGAAAGAATTTGAATCATTTAGATTTTTTTAACGCACATCTTCTCTTCTGGGGTTCCCTGGCACAGAACCTTTCAGATGCGGCCACATTTATATCAATTTGGGGTTCCTTGGCACAAAAAAGTTTGAGAACCACTGCCTTAGTCGACCCAAACCATCTCGCAACCAGTTGGAGAGCCAAGGAGACTCTTCTAATAACCCGACATGCTGTTGTCCCATGAACATTAATCATATCACCAGGATTTTTGAAAGGCCTCGTTTGCATAAAATATACGGGCAATCAGCCCCTGCAGGGAGGAGGACGGCGCTGCATTTCTGTCCAAGTCACGCTTTAATTGAGATTAGAGCTCAATGACTAATGGGCCGGGTCGTAACACTACCAGTTGAGAAGTCTCAATTATCTATTTGTCTGATGTCCAGGGATATTACAAATTCACTGGATCTAGATCCACAAACAACTAATTAATGATCTCCTGAACTCTCAAAACTTTTTCATTTTATTTTTAAAAATCTGCAGTACAAGCTCACAACACTGTTTTGAGTGTTGTGGGGAAAAAAAACATTGCAAGCGTTGTGGTGAGTGTTAAAGCCCTTTCATTATTTATTCTGTACACAAGACCATTGTTTTGTTTTGTATTCTATGTGTGTACAGTACCCTAATCGTCATACATTTTTGCTGCTATGGATAATAGTTAGAATTTCCAAATCATGCCTGCTCTGAACTAGTCAGTCCTAGGGGGTCTAGAGACTAGAGAGGCCATCTGGTAATCAGAAGGTCACCGGTTTGCCTCCTGGTCCGTACGGTATACACGTCGAAGCGTCCTGAGCAATACACCTAACCCCTAACAGCCCCTCACCCCCCCGAGAGCCTCTGAGCAGCCAGCAGCCGGGTGAAGCCGAAACTGAATTTACCACAGGATTAATAAAGATCTACCTTCTAACAGTTGCACCCAGGCATACCGTACACCCAGCTGGCCTTGGTGTCTCTCTCACATGCCCCCCCACCCAGCTGTGTCTCTGTTCTGTTTCTCATGAAGAGATCAGTAATTGTTAAAAGAGATACATGGCAATTGTTGTGGTTCAGGCCAGAGAACATCATAGGCCTGAAACTGTGTGTGTGTGTGTGTGGGGTGTGTGGTGTGTGGTGTGTGTGTGTGTGTGTGTGTGTGTGTGTGTGTGTGTGTGTGTGTGTGTGTGTGTGTGTGTGTGTGTGTGTGTGTGTGTGTGTGTGTGTGTGAAAAAGAGAGAGAGCAAGGCGGGAGAACAACAAAAGAAGTAGAAATAGACAGAAGCAGAGACCAGGTGGTCTGGTGATCTGTCTGTCTGAGGGTTGCCTAGGCGATGGTGTCAGGAGAGATGACATCACAGACGCACTGCACGCGCACACACACACACACACACACACACACACACACACACACACACACACACACACACACACACACACACACACACACACACACACACACACACACACACACACACACACACACACACACACACACGTTTCAGTGAATTATAGCCCTGGCACTACATGGAGTAGCCTTGTTGTTGCCAGCTTTGTCTAATAAATTGTATACAAGTGCATATATGTGTCTTTGCCCGTTTGTAACCACTTAAACCCTATATAGTTGGCCGGAAACCCCAAGGGGTCAATACTTGGTCCCCTCCTTTTTTAGATCAGCTATTTTCGCAGAATGTTGGAATGGTCTATTTATGACATGCCCAGAATAGGACAGTCAGGGTTCATGTGGTTAATATTTTATTAAACTAAAACGCCTCTCTCCACTTTCTCTAGATCAGAAAGCAGCCAAGTCCTCAGATTTAAACCTTACTTATTTTCTATCAATTACACACCACCCCATGAAGCCTTGAATTCATGGAGATTGTTTAGTTTTTGTCGCATTCCTAAGCCAATAATTTGATACCCGGCCGTCGTTACTGAGTCTACTACTGACCCCGGTTACCGGTTATCAAATTATTGGCTGAGGAATGCGACAAAAGCAAAACAATCTCCATGAATTCAAGGCTTCATGGGGTGTGTAATTAATAGAAAATAAGTAATGTTTTGGTGAACTACTCCTTTAACCCAAACAAACTCCTTTTTAACCCCAATAGAGAGTATGAACATGCGTCACTTTTCAACAGGGACACGCCCCCCTCATCTAGACTGAGTGGCAAAACATTGAGTAGCATGGAGCATTGGAGTTTGGAAGCGCTCGTTGGAAATCCCTCAACGGTCCTGCGCACCACCTGTTTCTAAACTGCACATAATGCAGGAGGCAGCAGGACGTTGCGTTTTTGAAAACGAGCCAGTCCAAACTACAATATAATCACCTGCATGGAATTTATTGACAGAAAGTAGCTCATAACATGTCCACGGTGGATTTTTATGAAACAAAAACTTTGCAGATAGAGGATAATTCAAGCTTTACGTACAGCTGCCATGTTGGTGAGTTTAACGTCATTTAATACAATCGGATAGGACTTTTTTTTGTTTGGATGTATGGGCTGTCAAGGCCAGAAAGTTGTTTTTTGCCACTCAGTAGGCGTTCCCGCATAACTTCCGGGTACGATGATGTCACGCGCATAGCCTCTATACTCCAACGCCTGTGTATTCAGAGCCTAAATAAAGTCTACATTCCCAGACACACAAAACAAAACACAGACAGATACAGTATGCATTGACATACAGTATTTGTCATATTATTTAAAAAAAAACATTAGCTCTATGCACACAAGTTGAAGTATCTGTCTTGGTGACTGTCATGCAGAGAGACAAGCAGGACCCAGACAGAACATTTCCTCTCATATTTTACACACCCTTCTGGCAGATTTATAGCACGTAAACTCATTATATCTGACATGGGAGTCAGCGCCACACACAGCCATCTCTGTTTTATTTTAGCCAAGTCATGGTCATTAGTTGAGGACACCCACTGAGACACAGAGACAGACGCTACACACACGCGCACGCACGCACGCACGCACGTGCACGCACACACGCACACACACACACACACACGCACACACACACACACACGCACACACACACACACACACACACACACTCACACACACACACACACACACACACACACACACACACACACACACACACACACACACACACACACACACACACACACACTGTCTGGGGCAGACTGGGGGCAGAGGCAGTGATAAATGACTTCTGTCTGCCTGTCTCCCATGAACACCTGGACCTCATGTCTCCCAAGCAACATCTTCATCACTTTCCCTTCACACCCTCTCCATCTCTCTCTGTCTCATTGTCTTTTTCTCTCTTTCTATCTCCCCCCTCTCTTTCCCTGACACCCCAGTCTCTCAACATCGTTTAACTGTCTCTTTCTGTCTGTCTGTCTTTCTCTGCCTGTCTGTCTCTATCTTTCTGGCACACCCTCTCTCCCCCACTCTCTTTTTCGTGCTCTCTCCCTCTCTCTCTTGCTCATTTTCAGTTCAGCTCTGTAACTCTTTGGGTGATTTAATTTAAACCCAATCTTCTAAGGCTTCTTCTAAGACCACAGTGAAGTGTAAGTGTCTGAACATTACTATAAAGATGAATTATGTATTTCCTATTTTCCTTGTATCTATATACCCTACTGTGGTGAAAATATACAGTCAGCATTATCGAAACTAATCCTCACCCTAAGCGAACTGAGCGTAAAGTACCCGGTTCCTTCCTCCACCCTTTTTCCAAATTCTAAAGTTTCTCACATTTCAGAAATCTGTGTGGTGTGATAGAGACATGACTAAAGTGAAAGCAACGGCGTGGTTCGAACAAAAAGGAAAGCAAGAGGGGGGGGGGGGGGGGGGGTGGTGAAGCGAAGGACGCGCTTCTGTTGTTGTTGTTGTGGCGATGCAGAGATTTAACCTGCGCTGCTTGGTTTTATGCTTTATCCAACATGACAGCCATGTAAACAAACAACCAATGTCATTTACAACGTTGCTCTCAAGAATGTTTTTGAAAACATTTGAAGTGAGAAATAGACGATGCAATTACCGAAAAGTGATTGTATTTGATCCACTGCACTTCCTTGTTTATCGTGGCTCAAAACGCTCGCCCCAAAACACAGTCGCCCGGGGCAAATCCGGCGGTATTACAGGCAAATCGGCAGTATATAGAA
This sequence comes from Gymnoscopelus braueri, assembly GCF_963280865.1. Lineage (NCBI taxonomy): Eukaryota > Metazoa > Chordata > Actinopteri > Myctophiformes > Myctophidae > Gymnoscopelus > Gymnoscopelus braueri. The sequence goes on along the minus strand of NC_137620.1, from coordinate 23,511,600 downwards.
TGGGGGGCGAGTGTGTTTTGGGGCGAGTTTTATTTTATTTTGTCATTTGTTTTCCGAGGCGAACTTGTCCGCCCAGCCCAATACTTATGGAATACTTTCATTGCCGTAAGCAAGGAAATACTTCGTTTTGTTGTTACTTTTGGGTAAATTTATTTATGTATTTATTAAGTAGCCGTGTAATAAGCGGGATAATGGTGGTTAATCGCCCTGAAGGGCTTTAAATTTCAATAATGACTACCTCCCCATGCATTATCCCTTGCATACTTTTGCGAGCGAAGACCGCTGATTTCAATGGCCGCCGCTTCGTGTTGTTTCGGCTGTGGCCGTCGGCGTTCGGTTGTGCTGACGGTAAACGGTGCGAAAGTGTTTCCCCGTCCGGTGTGGTCGTAATGTGGTGAGTAGAATTAATTATGTTGCGAGGTGGAAAATGTGTAGTGCGCAATGAGAAGTACCCTATGCCACCCGTAAATTCAGCGCGCACGTTGTGGCTGGTGTTGTGGTGACATGTCATATTTAGTTGTTGTGTTTAAACCCTGTGGTGAGACAATAAAGGTGGTTCTGAATCGATTAAATCGATTGGTTCGATTAATTGATGCACCCTTAATCTTACAATAAATGCACTGAATCTCTGCACGTACGTACAGTATGTACGTCTGTAGTTGACGTATCTCGAGAACCATCAGACTGACCATTTCTGGTGTCCCTGCCTGTCCCTGCCTGTCTGCTCTGAGCTGTAAAGTATGAGAGACATACAGACTAAGCCAGACAGACAGACAGACAGACAGACAGACAGACAGACAGACAGGCATTCACAGTGATATTTAACAGATTATATAAGGATAAGATGCTCGGTTCAATGTTCTCGGTTAATACAGTAACTTCTCTCCAGCATGCGAGATAAGCCAGTGCTTGTTATCTTTACAAAGGCTGTGAAATCCTTATCTGTTTTACTCACGAATGGGAACATTCTCGCTCCCATAAATTATGTCTCATATCTCAAGACAAGATAACACATCCAGTTTTTGGGAGAAAGAAGACTTGGAAGGAAGAAATGATGGTGCATATTATATGTAAGGTTGTCTTACAAATATCCATCCATCTGTGTATCAATACAGTGAATGAGGTGAATCTCCTGCATTGAGTGTATTTGACATATTGATGAACACATACTGATGTATGCAGAATGTGGGCTTAGTTCAGGGGTTCCCAAACATTTCCATGCCAAGGACCCCCAAATAGCCATAGCCTCTGGCTGTAGCCCCCCTAAATGGCTTTAACAAGAAAGAAAAGGCGAAAATAGCATTATAGTTGTTTCGCAATGCGACATGGTGTGAGCTTGTAGATGTGCTATTTTTTCTACTTTCCAAAACCCTTTTGAAAAGTTTTGTAAAATTTTGACAATAATGACATGGCCAAAATAAGCATGCCAGGTTGAAAGTGGTTAAACTGGCACAGTAATGTTATGGATTGAATTTGAATTTAAATTTATGAAATTGTCCTCTCCTTTACAATGGGCCCCCCTGGGGGCTGCGGCCCCCACTTTGAGACATAATGAGCAGAACCAGAGAAGCCAATGAAATATGGAATAAAATGATGCAGCTACACCTGGCTTTAACCCTACAATCCAGCCAAAGAAATGTTCTAGCAGTGAGGGGTCACCACAGGTGAAAAAAAGGAAGGCAAACAGCACTTCGCTTAATGGTGTGACTGAGAGCATGGCGGTAAAAAAGCAGTGACTCATTCAATTTCAGAGGCAGGTGAGTATGAATTATTTCTCACAGAAGCCTATTTCTGTATCAGAAATAGAAATTTTCCATAGACTCTCCTTGATATGTCATACCTGACAGTATAGTTAGATACACTGATGTACACTATGCTTTGGTGCAAATTGCTCAACAACCAAAAAAGCATTGGATATCATGCAAAAATATATAATGAAAATGGTGGACTTTCATAGTTTTAGGCATACATTAACAGGATTCCAGGGAATATTCACACCAAATTTGGTGTCAATTGGACAAAGTGTGTGGGACTTTTGGCCTTTAAATACAAATCTGAACATTAATCATAGCGCCACTATATGTGGACAGTTGAAACCATTTGTCATGAAGTCTATTATTTCATGCATTTATGATGAGTGTGCAAAGTCTCTTGGATGTATGGTCTCACAGGAAATTATGCAAATGTATCGAGATGAAAAATATAAAAAACTGTAAAACAATATCTGTTTAAACCCCTAATGATAACGTACTTATATAACACTTTTCATAACAGGGTTACAAAGTGCAGAAAGGAATAAAACAGGAAATTAAAAACAAAACAAAAAACAGCTACTGTACACCTGTGTACTCACCACTCCAGCCAACAATCTGTTCATGCCGCTACTATGACCACGGCCAGGCAAGCTCTACCGATGTACTGTATCAACAACCAGACCACCAGATTTCTGTACATTTTCCACCCGACTACCTATAGACTGTTGAACAAGCTCAGAACACCACCTGTTGCCAGGATGGCCTGCCACACTGGTTTATTTTACTTTCCTTATATTGGATTGCCTTCCTTCATGTGGATTACTTTCCTTTATACAGACTGCTTTCCCTTAAGTCCCACCTGCACGTGAGACAATTCTGATTCAACTGTAAACCTATGTTTTTAGACATGCACTCTTTTTATACCAGGACCCAATTTTATGGGGAAAGTCTTTGGTGACCACACATTATAGTGCAATTTCAAAATTGAAATCAAGAATTTAAAAATAAAGTATACATTGGCAGCCTTGAATAGGAATATTTATTAAAAAAATACATTTACCATGCTGTGATTCCTGCAGATTTTGTCTTATCAGCCTAGACTAAGAGCTATGGAAACGTGTAAATATTTATAAATGGAAGCCTACTATAATATAATCTGTTCCTAATAAAAATGCATTTGAAAAGCATTCACAGGCTATGCGTTTCAAAAAACATAAAACAGACTTAATGGGAAGGATACATTTTTCTTTTTAAGTTATCAATGTGTGACTCCAACATCACCTTCCCCTGACCCCACTTGGGGTCCCGAGTCATAGTTTCAGAACCTCTGGACTAAAATAACGCTGTCAGCTTAAAAAACGTAGGCATGGTGATGTTACAAATCCAGGCGTGTTGAGGGGAAAGGTCAAGATTCTTGAGTCTTGAGTCTTGATGGACAAGAAGCTCTCGTTTCATGGTCTTTCTGAGATCCAAAATAAGTCATAACATAAGTCAGCTGCTTCTCAGTCCTTGTCAGTAGGAGTTTGCACACATAATGTCTTGTCAATTCTTTGCTGGAGCTTTTTCTACATTCAGAAATAGACTTTTTCATAATACAAACATCTCCCTGATGATGTTGGCTGAGGCTGACACTAATCCGTTGCACTCCACATCATTTTGTAATAGGATTTTACATCCCGCTGTTCACTCGTTATTCACTTTAGGATGCAAAATAATGTGATTGAAAGCAACAAATACTCCAGAGTCTACTCTAAACATTTTAGAAGAATTTGAGAACAGAAATTTGAATCTGAAAACGGGAAGAAATTCTGAATTAAAACCAAATCCAGACTCAAATGAGCTGAGGGCACTCAAATGGGTTGCGGTTTCACACACCCACACGCACGCACGCACGCACGCACACACACACACACACACACACACACACACACACACACACACACACACACACACACACAGTATTATGGGAATCCTTGCTTTCAGCTTCAGTTCAGCATCACATAATTATTATACAAGAATTATTCAAGCTAGCATTCGCTAATCATTTGAAGAGGAGGTTTGAATGACACATATCGTCTCTGTCGGGTGGAAACCTCATATGTCCAAAACTGCTACTTTTCAGAATTCCAATTCAAAAGCATCAAAAGTAGCAGATCGACAAGCTCGAAACGCGTCGCTTGTGGATCTGATACTTTTGATGCTTTGGTGTGATGCTGTAGTGTGATCAAGTAGGGTGTATAATTTACGGAAAAAAACACAAAAAGTTAAAGTATGGACATTTCTGAGGTTTCTGTCCGACACTGACGATATACTGTACTAGCACAGCTGATTTCATTTCACAAATGAATCCCTCTCATACACACATACACATGCACACTTTATTGTTCCACTAAGCTGCTTTGTCCTGTACCTGCTTCAGATGCTGTCTTTTTTTGTGTGGAATTGACAGATATTTAATGAAAAAATTTGTCTATATATTTGCTGCCAGTTTTCCAAACAAAATTGAGGATTAACCACTTAATTTGTTTAGTTTTGTGTGTGTGTGTGTGTGTGTGTGTGTGTGTGTGTGTGTGTGTGTGTGTGTGTGTGTGTGTGTGTGTGTGTGTGTGTGTGTGTGTGTGTGTGTGTGTGTGTGTGTGTGTGTGTGTGTGTGTGTGTGTGTGTATGTTGAGCGTGCTAGTATGTGCTGAACCTACTGTACAGTATGACTTTGCACTCATGGTCTTCAGAATTTGTCTCATCACTGACCACACCATTATGCAAAACGGCCACATGCATTCGTATTCCCTCTGTTGTGACTACCAAATTCCCTCATTCTACAAAAGCTATTTTCACTCAAACATTTCTCAAATACGGGTTTTCGATTGTGACCAAAACTTCATCCCACGCAGCCTTCTATAGATCTCTATTTCGTGTCACTCAATTATCTTGAATCCCCAAATCCATCTTTCAGCTTGATGGAATATTCATTCTATTCACACTTTATTTATTGTTTATTTTTTATTGACTGACTGACTGACTGTCAATCTGTCATCCTTCCCTATGCCATTTATCTTGCGTCAGGGTTATTCGAGTTCATCTCTGTGCTGTGAAGTCACTCACATTAACAGACACACACTCCATTAACTTATCCCTATCCATCTATTGGGTAGGATAATGTAACCACTAAAAGTATAACCCTAACCCTTGTCCGTAACCTTAGTGTTTATGTCTTTCCATTAAATACAGATTATTTTGTTATGAGACAGACAGTCCTCTATAGCTGTTGAATGCACTATGCTATGCTTGTGAGGACTCATATCTTTGACAAACAGCTCTTTCATATCAACACCCATTCCCGGATCACTCTTTCCATGGAGAAGGATTATAGTGCATTATATCCTCCTCTAATCCTCTCTCTTCCTTTTTCTTTTCTCTCTCTCCTTCTGTGAGTGTGTTTTCTCAGCAGGAGATTCTCTCGACCTGTCTCTTTTCTGTTTCTGCTTGTTCTAATGAGTGTCCTGGTAGAGATACGTTTTAGAAGAGGCAGTTGACAGTCGTGTGTGTGTGTGTGTGTGTGTGTGTGTGTGTGTGTGTGTGTGTGTGTGTGTGTGTGTGTGTGTGTGTGTGTGTGTGTGTGTGTGTGTGTGTGTGTGTGTGTGTGTGTGTGTGTGTGTGTGTGTGTGTGTGTGTGTGTGTGTGTGGTCCTTCCCATTATAATCTTGTAGTATAATTCTCACTTCTCCTTTAATCTATTGCCACTTCACAGAATTTGCCTCCCTCCATCAAAGTGGAAAAGAGAGATGAGAGGACTGCTCTCTTTCTCTGCCCCCTTCTCTCTCTTTCACTCTTACTTTTTTCTCTTTTTTGGCAGGATTCAATGCCTTATTCTCTCTCTCTCTCTCTCTCTCTCTCTCTCTCTCTCTCTCTCTCTCTCTCTCTCTTGCTGTTTTTTCTGTATAATCCCATTCTTCATTCTTCCACTAACCCCCCCCCCCTCCTGGTACTCTATCACCACAGATTCCAGTATCTCCCAGTCCTTCAACTGTTCTGCCGTGTTTATTTTGGAACCGAGTCAGACACACTTAAGTTAAGATTCATGTTTGGTTCCAGCTTCACTTAAAGATGTCATTTCCTCATTTGCCACATTCACATTCAGAGTGTGTCAAAGTGTGGGTCAGAGCCTAGAGACGGGATGTGAGGAAATGTGAACCTGAACCTGAAGTAACATAGCCCAGTGGTTCTGGACTTTTTCAAGTCAAGGACCCCCAAATTCATGTGCATTTGGCCACAGACCCCCATCTGAAAAGGCTTTGTGTAAGGGACCCCCAGAAGAGAAGATTTATGTTTTAAAAAATCTATTATTTCCCAATTTTTCAGAAATGTACAAAAATTGCAGATGTACAAGTGTGCACCACGGCACGAAGTGACACGCTGTGAGCTTGTAGATCTGCTACCTATTTTTGAATAGCCAATATATAAAGGGATAAAGTGGTTATAATGATTGTGATGCTATATTAACTACTTTTGCTGGGTACCCCCTGGAAACCCCCCAAGGACCCTTGGGGATCCCCGGACCCCACTTTGAGAACCCCTGCACATAGCCTACTGGTGATCTGTTGGCCATTGACCACAACTCAGGGTGTACTTGAGTCTTGCTGACATTACTGACCAGTGACCACCATTTAAAACAAAACAAGGAAGCGCTGCATGGATCAGTATCCCACTCAACATGTGCTCTTTGGTGGAACAGGTATAAAGAAAAATCCAAGAAGTCCTGCTTTGTTTCAAATCCCCCAGACTGCATACTAACAACGAAAAAATCAAACAAACAAGGCACTCCGTCTTAGAATATTAAGTAATATTGTTCCTTAAAAGGAATCCATTGTGGCTGGCTTTATGCTACAACCATTAATAAGAATGCTTCTCTATCGCCTTTTGATTGCTTTTTGTGAGGCCTAATTAGAGTTTACATTTCCAAGTTATAATTATGATCCTGTGTAACACTAAATAATAATTCAATTACTGTATATCCCTGGCCTATTTTAAGTCTAATTCAAATTTCTCTTATTTTATTTTTCTCCCTGGGAAGTATAGGCTAATAAGCAGTCAAGTTTGATATAACATCTATTACTGTATTTGGCATTCAATTAAATGTTCTCAACATTACAGGTATACAGTATAAGCAGTACAGAATAAGGAATAAGGAATAATAGTCATTTTCAAAGCAGAAACCACATTTTTAATTATGTGTGGGTGGTAAGGGACCCGGATATAGGGAGGTGCTGGCCCCAAAAGAGAACCACTGATTTATAATATTAAGTGTAGCAGAGTTCTGAAGTTTTATGGCCTGGGGATAGAAAAAAGTGGGCCTCAGCTGCTGTGGGCAGCTGGGGCCCACAGCCAAGGATCATATAGAGAGCTGGACAAGCCTTATCCAGAGGACAGACAAGCAGTTACCCACACACCCACCTTGTTTATCAAGACATAAATACAGCCACGAGATTTCAGCTAGGTTCAACCGGTTTGTAGAAACATTGGCTTTAACTCACTTACTGCCAGAGTTATTTCAGATTTTTAGCTCTTGGCTGCCAGAGATTTTTCATTGAAAAACAAAAAGTACTCAGGAGCCGAGATACAGAATGTTTAAGTTTTAAGTTAACAAGGAAGTGGATAGGAGTCTAGATCTTCGAAAAATCATATCTCCTTGGTCTTTGGCTCAAATTACGCTGATATGCGTTATTGGCAGGCAAGTGATGGATTCAAAAAAACACATAATATATGCGTTATTGGCAGGTAATTCACACAAGCTGAACAGCTAAACTCAGTTTGTCTCAGTTTTTAGTGTGATTGACTCTCCAGGAAAGCTTGTTTAAAAAGATTGTCGATCTTTCTCTCAGTAGAAAGAAAAACAACTGAACTATTTTGTCATGATGGTCCTTTTACTGGCCAGCATTGGAGCAAATGTCCTCCAAATGACATCACTCTGGGGACAAAGTTCATCTCTAATTCTCAATGATTCTCAAATCAATTGAATTCACACAGGGTCTTTGACAACATAATATTAAGGAGTATATTGGAATATTGCATGAGCTCGGTCGGTGTGACGTTCCAAATTAGGTGAACTAATTAGTTGAACTAATTACTTTTTTATATACATTTAGAGTAGACAATTATTCATTCATTATGCCAATTAAGTCCTCCCCATACAGTTCTGTGTTGCTGCTGTTGTACCATACTGGCTCAGCTACCAGTGAGGAGACCCCACCAGGAGGACATGGCACCCCTACGTCCTAATCCTCCCATTCAGGAGTCATGCACGAGGCACCTCCTTTGCTCACAACACGTTGCATTCGCAAACTTGTAGATCTGCTATTTTCTGTGCACGACAAAGTATGAATTGGGCTTAATAGTATTTTTTTCCCCAAACAAATCCAGCTGTGTTACACCCACACATTTGCACCCACTTCCACCTGTGAGCTTCCCACTACAACATCAGTCTAGCTATAGCTCAGACTTCTCTCCATCTGCATGTCAGTTAGCTGTTTTGTTACATTTCTCTGTATTTGGTTTTCTGTACATATATTTGGGGGGGAAAAGCAGACCTCAACTGATATTACACACCTGCACTCATTCAAACCTCAAACCTACGATCTCTCCCTCTTTCTCTCTCTCTCTCTCTGTGTTCATTTTCCATTGCAGTCAGCAGGTTCAGAATAATGTGTGGTTGACCTCACAAGGAAACCCAACCCAAACCTGACAGGGATACACACGCACACACTGCCACACACACACACACACACACACACACACACACACACACACACACACACACACACACACACACACACACACACACACACACACACACACACACACACACACACACACACACACACACACACACACACACACACACACACACGCACACACACACACTGAAGACAAACTGCACACACAGGCAGATTACACAGTCTGTGTAAAGTGCCGCATTCTATCAAAAGTCATACGCTATCCTCTTAATAAATCCATTGCATTTGCAGCCTCTAATAAATCCATTGGTTTGTGTAAAACTACACCATGCACATTCAACAGGTTGAACGTGCACACATCCAAATATCACACTGTATAATCATCGCTCGCTGCTTTTCCAAACACACACCCACCCACGCATGTCCTTTTCCATGTGCCCGTCAACACCTGTGTTGATGTGTGACGTTATGAGAGTAGAAGGTGCCTTTCAGAAGGGTACTGGCATCACTCTTCACACCGGGACATGAAGCCATTAGTCCCACATCTGCTTGTCCTACTGTCACACTACATTCACTCCTCTTCCATCACTCGCTCTCTCTCTCTCTCTCTCTCTCTCTCTCTCTCTCTCTCTCTCTCTCTCTCTCTCTCTCTCTCTCTCTCTCTCTCTCTTTTTCCCCCTAAGTGTCAGTCGTCTATCTGTCTATCCATCTATTGTACTGCTAGTCTGTTACCAGTAATTCACAGCTATTAAACTCCCACAAAGCAGGACGCTATCTGCTCGCTAGTCCTCCGGTCACTCTCCCTCTCCTCATGTGTACAGTGTGCAAAAGAGAGAGGAATATGTATACATAGTATAGATCAGTGGTTCCCAAACTTTTTAGCCTGTGACCCAAAACAGAAATTTTATGTCTCCCCGGGACCCAAACAAGTGAAAATAGCCGATCTACAAGCTTACAACGTGTTGCCCTGCAACGCGTTGTAAGCTTGTAGATAGGCTATTTTCACTTCCACATAAAAGTTAAATTTATGGAATTTAAATAAACAAAAAAAATTAGAATATACTCGCAGTCGCAACCCACAATAATTGGTCCGCAACCCACAATTGGGTCCCCGACCCACTGTTTGGGAAACAGTGGTATAGATTATCAACCGGAGCATTTGTTGTTGCCCGAGGTAATCATTTGTTTAGCACATTTACCCAGAGCCTTAATTATCCACAAAGATGAGGGGAAAATAATAATTGATCAACTCATCAACCCTGGCGGCCATGTTTGACATGCTGAGTTCTTTCCACAGCGAGAGTGACAGCTCAGTGTGTGTCGTTGGCTCTTTAGCTTGTGCTGATTGGTCAGCGACAGAACTGCAGTATCACCCCTAGGGCTGATAACAGTTACCTAGGGCTGATAACACCACCCTCTCTGTGCTTTTACTTCTGCCCTCTTCCAGGACAAATAACCAGTGATTCATTCCCTCATTGCCCCTCATATCCTCTCTAGTATTTACTACCTATGTCTTCAACTCATCCCACCTGCACACATGACATTCAGCCTAGGGTTTCTCTCTCTTTCTGTCTCTCTCTCTGTCCCGATCGCTCGCACTCTCTCAGGCCGATTCGCCCCATCGTCCCCCCTCATCTCTCTCCACTGCCCCTCTCTTTAAAAACCCATTTACTGTTTAAGTAGCTTTTTCAGCTGAGTCTCTATCATTCTGTCTCTCTGTCTCTTCTCCTTTTCCTTCTCTTTCTTATCTCTCTCTCTGAGTACACAGAGACAGAATGTGTCTCGTCTCGGCCTACAAGCCTTTTACTGCGAGGAAAACAGTCAGTCCATTAAGCACTTTCCTTCTCTACTCTGATCTCTCCATCCTGCTCTCATCTCATACAACTCCCACTCCACTCAATCTTCCTCCCTCAGTCCCTTTCCCTCTTTCCCCCTGTCCATCTCTCTTTCCACACTCTGTCTTCTCTTGCTCTCCGTGTGCTTCTCTCTTTCATTCTTAGTAACCACATAAACCCTACTATCCCTATTATGATGTGATATTTTTGGCAAAGAGTGGTGTAGAGGGGGAAAAAAGAAGGGACCAAGACGAGTATAGACCCCTGGGGGACACTGGTCAATGAAGTATATAATGTTAACGTTATTCACAGCTGGTACGACGTTACTTGTTGGTAATGTGTTGTCCTCCTTTTTTTCAGCTTAAATCCAGAAAAGAGGTCAATGATCATTCTTCCTCTCGCCTTCATCACTCGCTCCCTCCCTTTACTACCTGTGTGACCGACTCTTCGGTGCCTCATTAGAAACTAATGATCTCTCGACTCTCATTTTACGGGTCCATTCTTACACTCTTCCCTCTATTTCCCTTTGCCTTTTTCTCTCTCTCTCTCTCTCTCTCTCTCTCTGTGTCGAGCTCTCTCTTTCTCTGTATTTCCCTGCAGTCTGTCATTTGTTCTCATCTCTTCATCTTCATCTTCTGTCCCCATCTCTCCTCAAATTTATTATTTGAGGAGATTTATTGTTTTTAGTGTTTTCTTTCTTTCTTTCTTTCTTTCTTTCTTTCTTTCTTTCTTTCTTTCTTTCTTTCTTTCTTTCCTTTGACTCATCGTCTCTGAGATGGCAGACAGTGGAACAATGGCATTGCTGTCTTGTCCTCTCATCCCCTTTCAAGTCTCTGATGGCCTCTAAATGTCTGTGACCGCCTGCCGTTAACAGCAGTAGCTGCAAGGCATAATTAGCTTAAATGACTGCTAGTTATAAACTTGTATATGTGTGTGTGTGTGTGTGTGTGTGTGTGTGTGTGTGTGTGTGTGTGTGTGTGTGTGTGTGTGTGTGTGTGTGTGTGTGTGTGCGTGTGCGTGCATGTGCGTGCGTGCGTGTCAAACCAGATGATCAATGTGCCATTTGTCATCGTCTCAAACTGCGTCAATGAGTTATTCACCACTAATACTTATGCCAGACTCACAGAGACACAAGGACAGCATGTGTGTTATCTGTTTTGCGGTCAGTTTTGCTCCTGTTGAAATATGTGAAATATGGTGGAGGGATTCATCACCATTTCACGACTCAAACAGTTTTTTGGAAACGGTTTGGAAAAGAAAAGTCAATGCGGCATAACATCGCCAAGTAGTGATATTTTTTATTGAATTGAATTACTTTTGTGTATGAATTTATATTAACCACTTAAAACGTGTATACTTTGTTGACCGGGCCTTCCCAAACTTGGTCCCCTCCTTTTTCCTCTCTACACCAAATCTCTTCGCTGAAAATAGTCGATATACAAATGTTCACCTATTATGCCATTATTACGTGCCCAGGATAAGGACGCTAGGGTTCATGTGGTTTATATTTACTCGCTTTTTCATGCATGCAAGATAATGTATGGCAGAATTACTATAATTTAGAGAGATCGTTCTAGAATTACTTTTTGTTATATCTTAAACTTCCCCACTATTAGAGTTGTCAATCCCTCTTATCTCCTTCCGTAAAGCTTGATGTCTCTCTGAATCTCGAAAAGTTCATTTCTGAGTCTGAATAGCCGTCACGCTACCCTCCCCCCCCCCCCCCATCTCCCCACAGTGCATTAGCCGCGTATCCTCATTTCCGAACGGCAGCTAATATTGCAGTGGATGACGCAGATGATAGTGGATGATGACCATGATGAGGCTGATGTGCTCTCCTGATAATGCGTCCAAGAAAGGGATGCGGCTAATGGAGTGTGGGGTGGGGGGAGGCTGGCTGAGGGCAGTGGTGTAAAGTAACTAAGTACATTTACTCAAGTACTGTACTCAAGTACAATTTTGAGGTACTTTTACTTTACTGGATTTCTACTTCTACTCCACTACATCTCAGAGGCAAATATTGTACTTTTACTCCACTACAATTATTTGAAAACTTTAGTTACTAGTTACTTTGCAGATATAAATTATTACGTTATAAAACATACATTAACCACTTTAGCCCTGTTTCATACCTAGGGTATTTGAAAATAGTTCATCTACAAGCTACAAGCTCACAACGCGTCCCGATGCGACGTGTTGTGAGCTTGTAGATCTGCTATTTTCTAACATTTTAGTACTTTTACTTTTGGTACTTTAAGTACATTTTGATACCAATACTTTTGTACTTTTACTCAAGTAAATTTTGAATTCCAGACTTTTACTTGTAACGGAGTACTTCTACATTGCAGTATTGATACTTTTACTTAAGTAAAACATTTGAGTACTTTTCCCACCACTGACTAAGGGAGGGGTGGAGGAAAGCAGGAGCACGCGAAAGAAGGGAAGACGTGACTGGGAACGCAAGGCAGGGAGTGAGGGAGATTAGAGAGATAGAGAAACGCATAGATATCCAGGGATTTTCCTGGGTTTTGGAAAGGATTAGTCAGTTGTGTAACCAGGAAGGTTGTTAAAAGGCTGTGCTTTAGGTCTTTAAGTCTATTTAAGTCTATTTATTTTCAGTTTTTTTTGGTGATAGAATGCACACGATACCTAGATAGAAATATCTACTGATGGCTTATACATTACACCTGAGCATTCCTGGTGCAGAAAGCCAGGTCGGATGTTAAGTCATCTTTTATATTGTCTTTGATAACATCCTATTTTAATTAGTGTCACCCTACTACTTATTCTGTACGTGCTCTCTATACCCTTACCTGCGTCTTTGTTTCGTCCTTACTGTGGTGCTGCCACCATTATCGATCAATCAATCTGTCTGTCTGTCTGTCTGTCTGTCTGTCTGTCTGTCTGTCTGTCTGTCTGTCTGTCTGTCTGTCTGTCTGTCTGTCTGTCTGTCTGTCTGTCTGTCTGTCTGCCTGCCTGCCTGTCTGCCTGTCTGCCTGCCTGGCTATCTATCTATCTATGATAGACCACACTACTATTACTATAATTACATGTATGCAGTGCTGCCATCAACAGCCAAAGGCTCACCTTCGCTGAAAAGTGTTGACATGTACTGTAGCAGCTGGCTCACCCAGGCCCGGCCCCACAGGGGTGCCAGAGGGGGCCTGGCACCCTCAGTTGCAAATTCTGCCCCCTCGGTTTAAGTTTTATGTACATATTGTTTTACTATTATAAAATATTATGTGCCCCCTCGCCATTTTCCATCTGCCCCTCAGTCACTTCATCCTGGAGCCGAGCCTGAGTCTCACCCAGAGCAGGGATTCCCAAACCTTCTGGTGCTGCTGGTTTTCTATCCTACCAGGAAGTTAATTACATTCACATGGTGTCCTTTCTATTCTAGGATGGAAGACCAGCAGGTTCCCTGAGGCCCCGGGTTTGTAACGGCGCTGATCCAGAGTGACATACAGTAGGCTAAGCCTAAAATACACCAGGCCAGGCAGGGTGACAGTCAGGGTTCCTAGCACCAAGGATAGACAGCTGTGTGTGCGTGTATTTTCGGCTGTAGTCAGACCTCACCGAAGAGGTGATCGCTTGTAGTTGTTCAATTTCGAGCCAATCAGTAGAGTTGACTTTTCAAGTAGGAGAAGGGTGTGGGGCGGGAAATAAAGAGATGGTGGTGTCTTTTATCATGTGGTAGTTTTTTTTATATAGTTATCATGGCATGTTGTAATGAGGAATATTTAAATCGATTGGTGTGAGGGTTAGGGTTAGAGAGGAGAGAATGGCACTATAAATAGCACTCTAAAATGTCAGAATAGACCTACTGCAACAAAATAATTAGGTCCAGGTTGTGGCAAGAAATAGAGGAGGCTCTCACATTTTCGAGCAAGTGTTCTTTTGAAGGGACCACTGCCGGGGCAATGCTGCGTTGTGACCCCTGCCATTGACAGCTGACTCTCATCCTGGTGTATTATGAGCAGGGAAGGGTCCATTGCCTTGCTCAAGCACATACTTGATGGATACTACAGCTGTTGGCGTACGTTTGCCATTGTTGGAATCAGTCTTTATAACCCTGCAGTTCAGAGACAATAGAGTGAGAGAGCCAATACAGAGAGTGAGAGAGATAAGACAGAAAGACAATGCTGTACGTAGA
>NC_137620.1:23489627-23492127 GCF_963280865.1 Gymnoscopelus braueri | reverse complement strand
ACACATACATTACCTTTAGAAGCAAATTGAGAGATTCTGCAAAAAGACTCAAAACACAATGGAAGTGAGACAAAATGAAATATGAGACGAAATGTGTTTTACATTTTGAGTGCGAGTGGAAGAGTGTGTCAAGTCAGGCTGAAATAATCTACCCTTCCACCAGAATGAATCAAGTCTATTTTCTAAGATAAAAGCTTGATCTCGACATATATAAACTATATACTTAGCCTTAAGCCACCCCGTCCGTATACATTTGCACAGTCAACAGTGTTTGACTCATTTATGCCTCTGGATGCTGGCTTAGGAGTCTAAATCTATATTCGTCACTCAAATTAACGGATTGGGTCGTTTTTTTGTAATTGCCTGTGAAAAAGTGATATTGATGAATCCTTTCTTTCACTCTCTTTCTTTGTGTTCTTTTGGTCTCTGACCCCACTTCACACACCATGAAACTACAATACACTATTCCTGTCATCCCCCCCCCCTCCATTTCAGTCAAGTCACTTGCATTGCAATGTGTCATGACGCCTCTGCCTTGTTCCAGTGCCCAACAAAGAGCAGTGATGCATTTTAATGACGGCCAACATGATTCATGATTATAATTCTCTTCTTCATTTGAAGTAACTGAACTCTTTCTGTTCTCCACTCTTCCGTTCTCTTCTCTTCTTATCTTGTCTCCCCCCCCCCTCTTCCCCAGCCACCCACTCTCCTCTCCCTCCTGTCCCATTAGTTATCTACTGAAGGGTCATTAACTATTAACAGATACAGAGAGAAAAGAGAGTGCGGGGTCCACACAGAGCCTGGGTCTGGTCTGCAAAAGATAAATAGACATTAGAGGACATGGGGAGAAGAGCAGGGCTACCTCTGTGATGCGGCTAATGGTATGAAGGGAGTCTAGGAAACCAGAGCAGCGTGGATGTTGTATCGCCGCTGCCTTATGATGAATGGGAAATGATGAGCCCTGGAGAACAGAGGAGAGAGCAGACCACCTCCTCTGTTTGTCTGTGGACGTTCATGTGACAACGATAATGGACAGCCAGACAGAGAGATAGAGATGTTTACTTTAAAGCTCTGGGAGGGCAAATAAAGGCTTGGAAGGTAATAAACTCTTGAGAGGACACAGCCTGTCCTGTCCATCAGTCCTAAATTGCTTCTCTGGGTGAGGATTGGGAATGGACAGAAATAGCCTGTCACCGGACAGAAGAAACAGGCTGGTATCTCCCCGAGGCAAGTGACTAAGCATCGAGTCCCATGATTGGAAAAGTTTGAAAAAGACGTGTAAGGTTGAAGTTTGTGGGTGAGCAGCAGACTTTCGGTTGGTGGTAGACTCAGAGTGACTAAAACATTTAATTTCAAGGAACCGTGACTCCGAGAGTGTACAAATGGAACCCCATTTGTACACTCTCAGAGTTACAGTTCCCTGGACCCCACTTTGAGAACTACTGGACTAAAAACAAGGCTTATGGTGTCTGCGCTACAGCAGCCTAAGCCATAATGGATCAAATTGATGCACTGATCTTTGCTTCCATCTAGTGGCCAAAGTGAAATCCAGCTCTTTTTAGCAAGCTTAGCTGTGTGTGTGTGTGTGTGTGTGTGTGTGTGTGTGTGTGTGTGTGTGCGTGTGCGTGTGCGTGTGCGTGTGTGTGTCCAACCTGATGCTGGGCACAGAGGTGGACCTGCAGCAGGTGGACAACACTGTGGTCGCCCTGGAGACCATGCTGAAGGCGTGGCTGCATGAGCAGGGCGGAGACAGAGAGCACCTCCACCTGATGCTGCCTAGCAACCTGGATGGGACATCTGGTCCAGGTACAGGACTGCACCTCTGTCTGTCTGTCTGTCTGTCTGTCTGTCTGTCTGTCTGTCTGTCTGTGTCTCTCTCTCTCTCTCTCTCTCTCTCTCTCTCTCTCTCTCTCTCTCTCTCTCTCTCTCTCTCTCTCTCTCTCCTGCCTCACATCTGTCTCTGTCCTCTCTCTCTTCTTCTGCCTCACATATGTCCCTCTGTCCCCCCCCCCCCTCTCTCTCTCTCTCTCTCTCTCTCTCTCTCTCTCTCTCTCTCTCTCTGTACAGTGTGTGTGAAATGTGACATGCAGGAGCGTCTGCTAAGCCCTGTCCTCTTCCCTGCGACCCCGAACCTGGCTGTGAATACTGAGAGCGTCCGTGACTTTCAGCCTCCCACTAAGTCCTTGTCCAATCACAGCCCTCCACCACAGACACTCCGGGCAATCAAGTAAGGAAAAGGGGTGTGTGTGTGTGTGTGTGTGTGTGTGTGTGTGTGTGTGTGTGTGTGTGTGTGTGTGTGTGTGTGTGTGTGTGTGTGTGTGTGTGTGTGTGTGTGTGTGTGTGTGTGTGTGTGTGTGTGTGTGTGTGTGTGTGTGTGTGTGCGTGCGTGCGTGCGAGAGAGAGAGATGCAGTGTCCATCAGGCAGTAAATGGCTCCATTCTACATTGAGTTGTGGAAACTGGTTAGATGGAACCTCCCATCACATTAAAGTCTGCTTTGT
>NC_137620.1:23486497-23489427 GCF_963280865.1 Gymnoscopelus braueri | reverse complement strand
AGTGTGAGCTATCTGCTGTGAGTTGATACTAGGCTAACATGCAGTATAAGCTATCAGGACTCAGACAACTGATGGTCACCACTGTAATCTGACACCAATACTGACCGTAAGCAGTTTATCACAAGTGATTAGAGCTGATGCCATTCTGATGTTTCTCCATGCCTTTCTCCATGGTAGGAAGATGTTAGATCTTAAAAATGTAGGAAAACAAGACAGAGTCTAATATCATAGACTGCCTGTTTGATAACAGGCAGTCTATGAGTAAGTTACTATGTTTGCAGGTTGTCAACGAAGCCTCACAAATCCGAATCCTGCAGGTGAACCCACACTATATACGTTGGCTGCTTGTGTGAATGTCCTCACTAAATGAATACACCTCATTTAGCCAAATAGATACTTTATTGTCTCCGCCTCTGGCGGAGAGTATGTTTTCGCTTCGTCCCGCTGTGTGTTCACCTCCCTCCTAGCCAAGCTAACATTGGTCAAGCTCCACGTGACACGTGTCAATATGTTGACACCAATGCCTTTGATTGGCTAGAGGGACGCATGACGAAATAAAATCCTATAAATAGGTGTGTCACTTCAAAAAGCCATTTATGTTTTTTGAAGTGAGGTAAGACAGGATCAATCAGTCTTGATTGGAACAGTACCTTCCAGTACAAATCACCCGTCCGTGCGTGTGTGTATCCCTCTGAGAACACCTAACATTGGTCAAGCGAAGGCGCAGAAGGCCAAAGCTAAGAAAGCATACTCATCTACAACACTAACACAGAAGAGGACTATAGGGTTGAATTGATCCCACAACAAGGCCGAAGTCTTAATACTGTAACAATTGGCCACCTTGATCAAATACATTATGTAGCACTAGAGAAAACTGACATAGATCAAACACACCAATCAACTGCTGAAACTGTTCAAGACAATGAAGATGAAGAAGACAGACAAGCATTTGAACAAACCAGTCAATTACGAGGACTCCCATATGACACATTGCTTCAAGAAGAACATTTTTTTAGATGCAGACACTACATATTCAGTCGCCCCTGCAGAACACCAAAAACCACGCGCATTCTACCAAGACGACCCGTTCTACCAAGACGACCCGTGCTATTAAAATAGCACGGGTCTGCTGGCGGAGACTTGTGCTCCGAGGAGCACATTTTCTAGTTTATAAGTGTAACAGTAACGTTGACCAAGACCAAATGCACTGCAAATTGACACAACTCAAGCAAACTGGGGAAACGCATGCACCTATTGACAACACATACATTACCTTTAGAAGCAAATTGAGAGATTCTGCAAAAAGACTCAATGGAAGTGAGACAAAATGAAATATGAGACGAAATGTGTTTTACATTTTGAGTGCGAGTGGAAGAGTGTGTCAAGTCAGGCTGAAATAATCTACCCTTCACCAGAATGAATCAAGTCTATTTTCTAAGATAAAAGCTTGATCTCGACATATATAAACTATATACTTAGCCTTAAGCCACCCCGTCCGTATACATTTGCACAGTCAACAGTGTTTGACTCATTTATGCCTCTGGATGCTGGCTTAGGAGTCTAAATCTATATTCGTCACTCAAATTAACGGATTGGGTCGTTTTTTTTGTAATTGCCTGTGAAAAAGTGATATTGATGAATCCTTTCTTTCACTCTCTTTCTTCTTGTGTTCTTTTGGTCTCTGACCCCACTTCACACACCATGAAACTACAATACACTATTCCTGTCATCCCCCCCCCCTCCATTTCAGTCAAGTCACTTGCATTGCAATGTGTCATGACGCCTCTGCCTTGTTCCAGTGCCCAACAAAGAGCAGTGATGCATTTTAATGACGGCCAACATGATTCATGATTATAATTCTCTTCTTCATTTGAAGTAACTGAACTCTTTCTGTTCTCCACTCTTCCGTTCTCTTCTCTTCTTATCTTGTCTCCCCCCCCCCCCCCTCTTCCCCAGCCACCCACTCTCCTCTCCCTCCTGTCCCATTAGTTATCTACTGAAGGGTCATTAACTATTAACAGATACAGAGAGAAAAGAGAGTGCGGGGTCCACACAGAGCCTGGGTCTGGTCTGCAAAAGATAAATAGACAGGACATGGGGAGAAGAGCAGGGCTACCTCTGTGATGCGGCTAATGGTATGAAGGGAGTCTAGGAAACCAGAGCAGCGTGGATGTTGTATCGCCGCTGCCTTATGATGAATGGGAAATGATGAGCCCTGGAGAACAGAGGAGAGAGCAGACCACCTCCTCTGTTTGTCTGTGGACGTTCATGTGACAACGATAATGGACAGCCAGACAGAGAGATAGAGATGTTTACTTTAAAGCTCTGGGAGGGCAAATAAAGGCTTGGAAGGTAATAAACTCTTGAGAGGACACAGCCTGTCCTGTCCATCAGTCCTAAATTGCTTCTCTGGGTGAGGATTGGGAATGGACAGAAATAGCCTGTCACCGGACAGAAGAAACAGGCTGGTATCTCCCCGAGGCAAGTGACTAAGCATCGAGTCCCATGATTGGAAAAGTTGAAAAAGACGTGTAAGGTTGAAGTTTGTGGGTGAGCAGCAGACTTTCGGTTGGTGGTAGACTCAGAGTGACTAAAACATTTAATTTCAAGGAACCGTGACTCCGAGAGTGTACAAATGGAACCCCATTTGTACACTCTCAGAGTTACAGTTCCCTGGACCCCACTTTGAGAAACTACTGGACTAAAAACAAGGCTTATGGTGTCTGCGCTACAGCAGCCTAAGCCATAATGGATCAAATTGATGCACTGATCTTTGCTTCCATCTAGTGGCCAAAGTGAAATCCAGCTCTTTTTAGCAAGCTTAGCTGTGTGTGTGTGTGTGTGGGTGTGTGTTGTGTGTGTGTGTGTGTGTGTGTTGTGTGTGTGTGTGTGCGTGCGTGTGTGTGCGTGTGCGTGTGTGTGTCCAACCT
>NC_137620.1:23461497-23483997 GCF_963280865.1 Gymnoscopelus braueri | reverse complement strand
GAGCGTGTGTTTCTGTGCATGACTTGTAACAACTCTGGTTGTAGCTTGGTCCCAGGATCATAAAACAATGTGATAATATAGTTAACCCATTAAGACCTAGAACTGTGTCATTTTTAGATTTGAGCTAAAAAGCATTATTTTACACTTTGGGCTATTCAAAAATAGCAGATATACAAGCTCATAGCGCGGCACCGAGTGCCGCGCTACGAGCTTGTAGATCTGCTATTTTTGAAAAAATGTGAGCAAATCTTTGAATATATATATATTTTTAAAGCGAACATTTTTAACTCAAATCTTTGCTTCTGGGGGTCCCTGGAACAAAATATTTTGATGGGGGTCCGCGGCCAGATACATATCATTTTGGGGGTCCTTGACATGAAAAAGATTGAGCACCACTGATATAGAAACATACCTTTTTCAGAATACTGTTGAGATTTAGGAGACATGTAGAATCGGCTTCAGGTCTCAATGGGTTAATATAATGTGTGTGTGTGTGTGTGTGTGTGTGTGTGTGTGTGTGTGTGTGTGTGTGTGTGTGTGTGTGTGTGTGTGTGTGTGTGTGTGTGTGTGTGTGTGTGTGTGTGTGTGTGTGTGTGTCTGTCCCTCAGAGTCGTGAAGTGTTCCTGCTGGTCCAAGTGGAGCCTGTCCACACTTCTACAGCTGCAGGGCCAGGTGAGTGTGAAACAAGCACCTACTGTACTGTACAGGTTATCTGTGTATGCTCATTCACAGTGCAGTTAGAACGGCAGATTCACTCCCAATTTTCCGCCGTAATCTGAAGACTCACCTCTTCAGACTCCACCTAAAGACCAGACCGCACCAATGCAACTCCTTGCAACAAAACAGTTTTAAGGCCAGTCCACACCAATGCAACTCCTTGCAACTGCCATTGGGGATAATAGTGGCAACTCCTTGCAACATGCAACTACTTGCAACTAGCAAGTAGTTGCATGTTGCAAGGAGTTGCATTGTTGTGGACCGGCCTTTAGCCTGTGGCACTTGATCGACCATGCAGACTTACAGTATGCAAAGTTTAAAATGTAATTTAGATGTTATTAGCCAGATGCTACGTTCATTGTTCACCTGGTATCCCATAGTTTCAATGTGCAGATTATTATTTTGATAGTATATTGTTTAGACTGATGCCAGGTTCTTGGTTTACCTACTGTATGATCCTAGTTTACTGAGACACTACACTGTCTCTATGCATTTGATGTAGCCCTACGTATGTGTTTACCTTACTTATTGTAAGTTGCTCTGGATAAGAGCGTCTGCTAAATGCCTAAATCTGTGTGAGTGTGTGTGTGTGTGCGTATACGTGTGTGTGCGTGTGCGTGTGCCGTGCGCGTGTGTGTTTGTGTGTGTGTGTGTGTGTGAGTGCGTGTGCGTGTGCGTGTGCGTGTGCGTGTGCGTGTGCGTGTGCGTGCGGTCCTATCGTAGGTGTGTATTCCTTCTACCTCCTCCAGTCGTCTGATTCTCTCACTCTCCTGCTGAAGCCTGTGGTGTCCAGGGAGCTGTTGCTGCCCTTCTCGGTGCCTGTCTCTAATGTGGACCCCCAACCCGATGCCCTACAGCTCATACAGGTTGTTAACCACATGAACCCTAGCATCTATTTTCTGGGCATGTCATACTGTAATAGGCAAAAATACGCAACGTGTTGTGAGATATTTGGTGTAGAGGGAAAAAAAGCAGGGGGTCAACGAAGGATATATATATAGGGTTTAAGTCAACATGTCCCTGAGCAAGACACTTAACCCCTAACTGCCCCCTCGAGTGCTCATCATGGCCATCTGAGCAGCCATCCGCTGGGTGAATGTTTTTCCCCCGTGGGAAGGTCAAAGGTCTCTCCTTCTCTTCCTCCTATCATAGTCTTTTGCAGTGGTGGTGCACAAACTATAAAGATACTGTACAACTTTACTAAAACATTATTTTATTTGTCAATAAATAATCATCAATTGATCGTAAATATATTTAGTTGTTTCGCAATCAATATTGGTTCAATATTTTGGGCTCATGAAAAAGTTTGTGGACCTCTGGTCTATAGAAACTCTCTCTCTCTCTCTCTCTCTCTCTCTCTCTCTCTCTCTCTCTCTCTCTCTCTCTCTCTCTCTCTCTCTTTGTCTCTCTCTCCCTCTCAGGGCTGTCTTGGACAGTTGGATGAGGACTTTCTGTTCAACCCTCTCTCTCTGAGCTGTAACCTCTACCAGCACCTCAGGAGCAGAGCTCTGCTCTCTCGCTCAGTATATCCATACAGGTGTGTGTGTGTGTGTGTGCGTGCGTGCGTGCGTGCGTGCGTGCGTGCGTGCGTGCGTGCGTGCGTGCGTGCGTGCGTGCGTGCGTGCGTGCGTGCGTGCGTGCGTGCGTGCGTGCGATCAGTCTAAACAAAGATGTAATAGTGAAAATGATAATTGTTGTGATTCTGATTATGTTTCTGTTTCCAGGCTCCAGCAGTCAGCCCAGAGAGATCAGCCCCAGCCACTAGATGGCACTAAAACCAAACAAACCAGACAGCCACGACAGGTACACACTACACATACACACTTTAGTTAGACTGGTTCTCACTACCTTCCCTTTTATCTGTTGTAGCCATTCTTCCACCTATCAATAGACCTCTGTGTAACCTTGACATCACTTCCATGCTTTCAGAGTTTTTATCTATGGTTAAAGATTAAACGTATGGTGACATCAGAAACAGTGACATCAAGGCATGCTAAGTAATGCTAATTAGTTTTAGGTACTCCACTCCGTGTCGTGTCTAACAACATGCTACGCTGTTCTAAAATCATCATGAACCACCACAGCCACCTCTTGGAACTTATTGTTTAACTGCATGAACCCCAATGTCCCAGTTCTGGGCATGTCATGATTGGCAAACATTTGGCCAAAAAAGGTCCACATTCGGCAAAAATCTCCAAACTTTCCACAAAAATAGCAGATCTACAAGCTCACAACCGAGACAATCTATGTAGACTCAAAAAACTTCTACATTAGTCTGAAATGGTTCACACATCATGTGGTCTATTCATTTATTGTTCTCCTTACCTACTTTCACATCCTTTCTCCTCCTACTTGTTCAGTTCTTCTGGCAAGGGGTTTTCTTTTCAGCATTATTTTATTTTCCACATTGTCTCGTTTGTTAGCTTTTTCCACAAAGTTCCCTCTCTCAGAGAATTACTGTTTTCCTGTTTTTCCTGGTGATTTCCTGTCTTTATTTGTTGTCCTGAATACATCCCATGCTTCCGTCCTTCTCTTGGGACAGATATTTTGTGTTGGACTTGAGCTCCGTAGCCTTATGCAACACTTGTTTATTCTTCCTGCTGTCTGAATGTATTTTACTAGTCACTCCTTTAACTGTTTTTCGAGTAAAATTCCAGAACATGTGTGACATTTAACCTCCAAACAGATTAACCACTTTAACCCATAGCATCCCTTTTCTGGGGATGCCATACAGTAATAGACAAAAATGGGCCAAAAATAGCCGATTTACAAGCTCGAGCTGGTGGATCGGCTATGTTCGGCTAATAGATTTGTTGGTGTAGAGGGGAAAAAGGAGGGGGCCTAGTTGCTATAGACAACTGGGGGACCCAGTTGTATAGGGTTTAAGTATTAACAGTGAAAGACAAAATATCAGTCACCTGATAAAAGTATAATAATCATCATCATAAGTGATTTATCTCAACCTCATGACTGAGCTGATCTAGAAACAGTTTTATGATGTTGCAAAGGTCATGTTTGAACAAGTCAAACACGTGATTATTTGCACAAATAAAGATGAAGTGATAAGAGTGTTTCTCATGAACACCAGAGAGAGACCTCAGACACACCTTTGCCAAAACAATCTTCATTCTTTCTGGTCAATGTAATGTCTGACCTTTCCTCAGTTGTCCACTAGGTGGGGTCATTCACCACACAGGGACATCCCCTCACACATAATAGTCACTGTTAACCATTATTAACTCTGGCATCCCTATTTTAGGGCGAAATATAAACAAACAAACAAGAAAATAATTCCGATCTACAAGCTCACAACACTTCACTTGCTTGTTGTGAGCATGTAAATTGGCTATATTCCGTATTCGTTTGACATTCGTTATGACAAAGTATATAGTGGTTAATATTATAGCGTAGACTTCATAGCTGAGTGAAGTGAAGCAGCGACCCTATTTGGTTCACTGACCCAGGACAGACAGACAGACAGACAGACAGACAGTGTTTATGGATACAATAGGCCTAACAGCCAAGAAGATTTTAAATTCCTCTGCCGTTGCTCTCACCCACAATTAGATTAAGATTTTCCTTTTAATGTCGTACCACTAACGTCGGTCCATGTAGAGAAATTGGAGCAACAGGTCCTGCCAGACATTCCTGCTTCACAGACGCACCTCATTATGACTGGCAAGGATATATCCACACATCACTCCAAAGTGTAGAACTACTAGACCGTGACTGTGAGGGAGCAAGTGGGCCACCAAATAATTGTCAAAACACTAATATTTTAATGATAACATAAGATTAATATGAAAACATTTATGTCAAAAACATTTCACTGTATTCTTTTACTTGAAAAAAACGAGTCTTCATTGTGATACCGATAAATAGGAACTTAAAGTATGCTACTGACTACTTAGATGCGACACAATATGTCGCAATGTGTGCGACACAATGTGTCGCAATGCAATACTTTTGTTGTACAATGATGTGTCTATAGCAGGGGTCCTCAACGTTTTTCAGGCCAAGGACCCCTTAGCTGAGAGAGAGATAAAGCAGGGACCCCCGCTACATGTTGTATCAAATTGGGTTGCAGATTACACCTTTTCATAGGTTTCATAGATAGCTTCATTGTTTGACAGCACTATCATGATGGATTTACGGTTTAACCACTTAAACCGTCAACCGTACTTGGTAAACTTGACTTTTCACTCTGTGCTTTTTTCCCTCCTCTACACCAAACCTCCTTTGCTGAAAATAGCCGATCTACAAGCTCACAACGCCTCGCAGCGCGAGGCGTTGTGAGCTTGTAGATCTGCTATTTTTGGCTACAGTTCTCCTCAGAATAGGGATGCTAGGGTTCAAGTGGTTAATGAAAAAAGATTTGGCGGCCCACCTGCAGTATCTCTGAGGACCCCCTAGAGGTCACGGACCCCCTGTTGAAAAACCCTGATCTATAGGCCTTACAGCCCAGTGTCCACACTCCACACCAATGATTCGCAACGGAACAAGTTGCAACTGCTCTACTCGCAACCCCTTCCAACCCCTTGCAACCCCTTGCAACCACACATACACAAGTTGCAACTCGTTGCGTTGCGACTCACTGCATGGTGTGGACTGGGCTTTAGAGGAACAATAATAATAATAATTTAGTCTCATTGTTGTAGTTGTTGGGGTATTTGTCACTATACAAATGCACTGATTACATTCATTAGGTTTCTTCCCCTTTCGTCAATAAATAATCCAGATGAGAATACTGTTACCACTTCACCTGCTGTTGTTATCAAAGCTGGGACACAAAAAAAACATTTCCTCCTAACGTTATGGCTCAGTCTAGTTTTCCATCCAATAAACATTGTTTGGATTTGGTGCTGTTAGGACAATCCGTCTAACATATCAGGTGGACAGTTTTAGTGCCACAAAGCAGGGAGCTGACAGCAAAATGACTTCTGCTACAAAACACTGCCATGTGGGAAAACTTTGGTGGTTTGTTTCACTCACTTGGTATGGTGTTTACACTTGACACGTCTGCCAGTAAGAGAGAGAGTGTGTGTGTGTGTGTGTGTGTGTGTGTGTGTGTGTGTGTGTGTGTGTGTGTGTGCGTGTGCGTGTGCGTGTGCGTGCGTGCGTGCGTGTGTGTCTCTCTCTCTGTGTCTGTCTGTCTGTCTGTCTGTCTTTCTCTCTCTCTCTCTCTCTCTCTCTCTCTCTCTCAGGCACAGAGCCAAGGTCGCCAGCTAGGCGCCAACAGCAGAGTCAGGGCCACCATTGCTCCCCTCCCCCAACCCTCCTCTTCATCCTCCTCCCCATCCTCCTCCTCCATGGGTCCTCCTCCCAACAAGGCCTCTCGTCCCACCCTGACCTTCCTTGGCGGCAGCCATCGGGCCCCCATGTCGTCTCCCTACCCTCCGCTGGACGAGGACGATGATGACAACAACGATGACATGATTCTGTGAGAGATCTGGCATCCAGAGAGGGAAACATGTATACATGGGTGTATACGGTCCATGGGTAAAAAGGTGCCCCCTCTTGAATCTTTAAAGTGCCCCTGAAATCAGAAGGAGAAGGGCGAAGAAATTCTCCTCAATATTTTCTTCCGAAATTATCTTTATATTTCATTGTTGAGGTTATTATCTATATCTATGTTTTGTCATAACATTCTATATTACAATGCCCTTTAAATGTAGACAGAGGGGTGTTTTTCAGACGGACTGGAGAGAGAAAGGCTTGAGAGAAATAATACAGTAGATGGAGAGAGAGAGAGAGAGAGAGAGAGACACACAGTGAAATACTGAGTTAACACTCAGGATTTTGTTGTGTACTGTGGTATATTCTCATACACTGCATGTTACATGATGGGCAGTGTACAGTTTGAAGGCACACACACACACACACACACACACACACACACACACACACACACACACACACACACACACACACACACACACACACCAAGTAATCGGCTCCGCTACATCTTCCTGAGCCCTCACTTTCAAAGGCCTTGCATAAGGAGCTACGGTACAGTTGACTCACAGGCGCTTAACTTTAGTGCACGCACACGCACACACATGCATGCATGTGTACATACACGTTGATGCATGGTTAGCGCAATGGGGCTTTTGCGAGTAATCAGGTACCTTGTAAAGACTAATACACACACACACAAGTACACACAAATATATATACACACATACACACTTAGGGCTTCTTTTGATTTCTTAACAGCCTCTATTAAAGACTGTTCTCACAACATAAAATTACATGGATCCCACTTTAACAAGCCTGTGTGTGTGTGTGTGTGTGTGTGTGTGTGTGTGTGTGTGTGTGTGTGTGTGTGTGTGTGTGTGTGTGTGTGTGTGTGTGTGTGTGTGTGCGAGATTTGCGAGATTTGCTGAGGCAGCATCGCGGCTCAACAATAAAACGCAGGGGGAAAACGACGGAAGGAGGAAACCAAGAGGAATTAAAAGGAGAGTAACAGACTAACAATAGGAGTTGAAAAGAGAGCGAGGGAAGGAAAGAGGAAAGGACGGAACAAAGGGGGATTAAAGAGGGTTTGGTTGGAGTGCGCAAGAGGGAGGAGAGGTTGGACTGACATGAAGGAGTTTTCTGCAAGGAGCAGCCTCATCCGCTTCTTATGACGCATGCACGCACACACACACACGCACGCACACACACACACACACACACACACACACACACACACACACACACACACACACACACACACACACACACACACACACACACACACACACACACACACACACACACACACACACACAGAGGGTTAAATGGATCTTTGAAATTAACACACACTTCTATACACACAGTTAACGACTTCAGCCCTATAGACTTTTTCGGATGACAAATAGCGGATAGCAGAAGCTTGTAGATCTGCTATTTCCTTTATTTGTCATACGAGAAAGTATATAGGGCTGAACAACTTTGAAGCATAGCACATAGTAGTTAATAGTCCCACTGAGACACACACACATACACGTGCACGCGCACATACACACGCCACACTCACACACACACACACTTTCACTCATCCCCTTTAACCCCTCAGCAGAGCGTGCTTGTGAAAGCCTCACTGTTGTGCACAGAAGCTTGCATGAGGCGTAGAATGGAGAGGCCAGACAGAGGCCTTCTTCTCTCTGCTCTCCCTCCTCACCCCCGTAGCAAGGCTCCGTCTCTGGGGGATGAAACACTGGATGAATGGGGGTCCATGTGAGAGGAGCCATGATGAGATTGGCTGCTGCTGGAGGGTGCCTGTGTGTGTGTGTGCCTGTGTGTGTGTGTGTGTGTGTGTGTGTGTGTGTGTGTGTGTGTGTGTGTGTGTGTGTGTGTGTGTGTGTGTGTGTGTGTGTGTGTGTGTGTGTGTGTGTGTGTGTGGTTCTGTGAATTGTAAGTGGACCATTAGTTAGCATTCATTGGCATGTTATATACTGTACTGTAGGTTAGATAATAACACCCTCTTTATGTCAAAAGATTATTCATTTGTTTAGTTTTGGAAGGAAATCTACTTCCTTAGTTGTTCAAACTGAAAGTTGATACATCCTGTGTGTGCGCGTGTGTGTGTGTGTGTGTGTGTGTGTGTGTGCGTGTGTGTGTGTGTGTGTGTGCGCGTGTGTGCGTGTGTGTAAGATGGGGACCAGGGTCGGTGTAAGTTCACACATTGGCGTCAGTGGTTGAATTGCGCACAATATAGGTCTTGACTCACACACACATTCACAGTTACTGACTCATGCTCATACAGTACGTATATGCTCATATTCATGCTCACATGCACGCACACGCGCACATTCACACACATCATTGCTTATTAATTTATTTTTTGTGTCCAGTAATCTTTCACGCACACATACACTACACAGACACAGACACACATGCAATTCTTAACCAGTGTCGTGTCGTTTCTCTTGACATCAAATGACATCATGGCACTGTGATGTCACAGGACTTCTATAACAACAATGATGCTTTTGTCTCTGGCAAGAACTCAACCAAAAGCCCAAAAGTACTCACTGACTTTTTACACACTTAACACTCTCTCCCTCTCTTCCCTCTCTTTACCTTCCTCCATCTCTCCCGCTCTCGTTCAGCAGTCTCACAGTTCCCCTTTCAGTTGTTTAGGAATATGGAGAAGTCAAGTGAACGCGTGTGCATGTCATTAATTTGTGCATACTGTATATAGGATAACAGCAGCCTCTCTGTCCCTATTATAGGTCAAAGATCCAGGGCTAACGTTCCTCCGTTAGGCCTTGAAAGAGTGAAAGCCGCTAAGCCACGCGCCATTTGAAATGTCACAACTGTAAAAGATGCATGTGATGTGTCTAACGCTTAGCAAGTTGCCATGTTTGCAAAATGAGTTTGAGGTTGTGCATTAAGAGAAGTATCATTCTTCCTGTTAAGTTCAGCTTTACCACTACAATGTTACTTCACACAGTGTTTTTTTTTTTTTTTTGACACATTCCAGTTTAGATCTCATGATGCTGTATATTATTTAGCGTTGAGCTACTTGTTGTTATAACTGCATTTTCCATTGAAGTACAGTATGAGTAAATAAACTGTCAAATATCTACAGCCTGTATTGTATTATTATATCATATTATTACTAGCTGTCCCTTGTGAATTATTCTCCTCTGTCACCTGCAGTTTTGAATAGAAACTCAGCCTCACTTCCTCTATTTATCCGGAACACAAGGCAGGACCTCAAATACAGTTCTATTCTGAACATCAGAATTTCTCTTGCCACATTCAGACACCTGAAACTGTCCCTGGTTTTGCCTTTCTATATAAAGCCTCTTCATGTCTGTCAATAGACCACCAAATGGTCTAAATTTAGATGGTGTGTACAGAGCCAGTTGGTCATGTGTGTCTGTGGGAAGTTTCAATGTTCACCATTCTTCTGTTTCAGTACTCGATACAGGAAGTAACAGGTTCTCATGTAACCACATGAACCCTAGCGCTCCCTTATAGAGCGTGCCAACGTGTCGTCACCACGGGGGGGCGTGGCATTGGGCGTGGCATTGGGCAATGTTAAGTCAACCTGGTTTTTACCCCTCAAAGATGTCCACCGCTACCAAAAGACACTTGTTGACGCCCCCTTCAGGATTTTTGGCACGCTCTATAGGAGCTCTGTAGATAAAGGTGACTGCTTTGATGTGCATTTCAATTTGTCCGCAGTCTCCGCACCCATTGTGCGCTTGCTTTCAGTGTATTCTGTTCTGTACAGTGTGACGGTTTGTGTGTGTGTACTTGTGTGTGTGTGTGCGTGCGTATGTATGTGCGTGCACGCGTGCATATGTGCGCGCACACGTGCGTGTGTGTGTGTCCAGTTTTACTCCCTCTGTGTTGTGGGGGCAACAGGGCAAAGACAAGGAAGTGGAAAATTCACAATAAAAGAGGAAGTCATTGTGCTATTTATCCTCACTCAGTTTACTGACTAAAATAGTTCAAAGAAAAGTGGTGCTGTTTAATGACTTGTTTTTCTTTTCTGAGCCTGAGTTAGACCCTGATTCACTCACAGATACAAGAATATGAAGAATTAGAGCTGGGCAATTCACAGAAAATATATCAAAACCGATGTTTAGAACCAATAACCGACTTGCTCATGTAGGTTAATCAAAAAATCGGTCCATATATATCAATGGATCAACACAAATAAATTCTAATAGATTTTTTTAAATAATGGACTAAATTGATTATTCTGATTAACCACCTAATCCTGTATTATACTTAACTTGTACAATGGTGGTGTACAAGAATAGCGAAAATAGCCGATCTGCAAGCACACAACGTGTCGCACCGTGACACGTGAGCTTGTAGATCTGCTATTTTCACTCATTAATTGCAATGGCAAAAGTTTGAAATTATAATTATATTGATTTGAAGTAATATCGCCCAGCCCTGTGAAGGAAGGATAATGGGAAAATTATAAAGCATGATTTTACTTTGAGTTGGCTATTTTCGTCGAGCGAGTGTGTGAGTGTCATATTATTTGGGAGCCAGACAGTAGCCTGATAAAGCTGTCTGGACCGAGGACAGTGGTAGAGTTACAGTAGGCTCTCTGGAGTGGACCGAGGACAGTGGTAGTTTACTGTAGCTCAGGGTAACGACATTTTTTAAATCAAGACCCAAAATATGAATTTTAGGCTACACTGGCTACAACCAATACTGTAAGGTATATTAATCGCAGAGCATAGAAACATGCACTTTAAGCTCCTTCCAAGTGAAACTAGTTTGCTCTCTGAAGTACTCACCCATAGCTAATAAAATCAAGAGGATTATTTCTGTTGAAACATTGGAGATTTCATCAAATACACCCCACATTCAAAGACCACGCTGTGCCTTTAAATGTAACATAAGCATCAGTCCTTATCTGACACCATTGATAATCAGCCATTCCCTTCTGG
Source organism: Gymnoscopelus braueri (assembly GCF_963280865.1). NCBI lineage: Eukaryota > Metazoa > Chordata > Actinopteri > Myctophiformes > Myctophidae > Gymnoscopelus > Gymnoscopelus braueri. Next base: position 23,472,871 of record NC_137620.1, on the reverse strand, counting down.
GCAATCCCCTTGCACATACACTGCTTATGTTATCTCTAAAAACCACCTGTCCTTTACAACCATCAAATCCTCAGCAGTTCTGAAAGCATTGACTATATGTCTGCATCTGTAGATGTCATCTGTGCTAGACAGCGTCCCGGCCCTCTCATTTTCAGCCAAATCTAAACGCAACAGTGAATACAAAATCTGTCATAGAAATCAGAGGTACTTGTTGACTTGCGTTTAAAGTGATGGTAGCCCTTCCTTAGAGGAGGCAGCTACTGTATGACAAACAGCGGGTCCGGCTATTTTCGGCAAAGAGGTTTGGTGTTGGTCTATGAAATCTATGAAAATACAGTTTTATACAGTATGTAGTGGGGGGTCCCTGCTTCATCTGTCTTTCAGCTAGGGGGTCCTTGGGATGAAAAAACGTTGACGTTATAAAGTTTTACTGGACAGGACAACAAGTATAGAGAGGGAGATCAGAATCTAAGGACAGAGAGGAGTACGGTCATGTGACACAGGGCTACAGCTGGAATCGTAAAATGGATTCTACAATCTTGGGTTGCTGCACTATCCAATCAGCAACCGGTTCAACTCGGCGGCGGCCCTATTTTGGGCATGTCATTACAGGCGAAAATGTTGAGAAATGTTGAAAAATAGCCATGTTGTGTGCTTTTAGACCTTCAGTAATGCTGGGCCAGGCCAAGTCCCATGTTCAATCCCAGACAACAACAAATGTATTCAGAACCTACTGTATCAGTTGTCACATTCTTACAAGCACAATTTGACCTGTCTGGTTGAATTCATCCACGAATGTGTCTCAGAGGACTTTGTAACACACGCACGCGCACGCACGCACACACTCTCTCTCTCTCTCTCTCTCTCTCTCTCTCTCTCTCTCTCTCTGCAAATTATGTATTTCTCTAAAGCTCTCTGAGAGAACAGAGGGTACATATGGAGATATCAATTAAGCAAGCCAGAATGTGTGGACATAGTATGTACATTCGTACATAACTGTACAAGGCAAAAATCCTTTATCAAGTTGTCACTCACACAGGAATGCATTCACACACCCTGGCTTGAACAAATATTATACGTCAAAGCTGGGCGATACAACTACTACTCACACACCCATGCGGGAGGAATTTTAAGCAGCCAGGCAGAACGCTTACAAACATTCCACGTATGTCTCACGTGCATAACACACACACTAACGCACACATCAGTTATCAGTCAGAGAAGCTGTTGAGCAGATGTCTGAAAGGTCAAGGAGGAGTGGAGCTTAAGAAAGAGGTTGTGCTGCGTGGCAGACGTGTACAATTTGCAATGTAGGCATTTATCTGATGAATGTGGTTCCCAAACTTTTTTGCTCGAGACCCAGTCTCGAGCAAAAAAGTCCCCGGGACACATCGCGACGTCTTGTGAGCTTGTAGATCTGCTATTTTCACTAGTTTGGAATGTATTATATTTATTGGAATTATTATATTTTATTTATTATAATTGATGAAAAGTTGTTATTTTTTTGGTTAAACTTTTTTAAATATTTTGAAATAATATATATATATAGCGCAAGATCAGAGGGAATGGCATGAACCGTAGTCAACAAACGACAGGGTAAATGGTCATGTAAATAGAATGCAAATAATAACTATTAAGTGCTAAAAAGTAACAAGAATATCAGGTAAATATCAAACAACATGCTATCAAAATACATCCTTAGCCTTTGTGGACTACTAAACCGTATACAATATGTCTATCTAAGTAACGTTACATACAGTGTGTGAACAAGTATCAAAACAAGGAATGAGGTAACTTTTGCTAATGCAGCCTGATAGTGTGTCGCGGGTTCGAGTCCCGTTCCAGACGACCTTTGCTGCGTGTCACTCCCCTCTCTCTCCCCATTTCCTGTGAGTCTACTGTAATTCTATCAAATAAATGCAGAAAAAGCCCAACAAATATATTTTTTAAAACAACCTAGGAATGAGAAGCGCTATAAAGGGGTGAAAGAGAGTTGAGGAAGAGGTGAGTTTTCAGACTGCGGTGGAAAATGGGGAGTTAGTCTGCAGTCCAGACTGGTGGTGGTGGGGTGTGTCATTCCACAGCTTGGGAGCCAGGAGCGAAGAGAGCCTGAGATGTGTGCAGCGTTGGCCGTGCTGTCATAGGGACAGGAGGACATGGTGTCATAGGGACAGGAGGACAGAGGTCCTGTGTCAGCTGATCTAAGTGTGTGGGAACGGACGTAGGGTGGATCATGTCCTGACGGTAAGGGGGTGCCCTGCCCTTCATTACATCTGCTCAGTGGTGGAAAGTAAACCAAGTGATGTACACTCAAGTACTGTGTGACTAACAGTTAGGATGCATTTACACAGGGACAAAAACTCTGTTTTTTCCCAACTAACTGCCAGCGGCATCAAGGGGTATATTGAGGTCAGGCAGGGAGGCAGTCAGTCATCTGATGCTTTTATAATAGAGCTTTCAAGTGATCACCTTTAACAGCAGGCAAACGTTTTAAGGTAACGTGAGGCCAAAAAATATGAATAAATAAGTAAGAACTAAACCAGTAAGCCAGTGAAGATATTACTGAATGTAAGACAATGAGTGACGATATTATGACACAAGATGAGTTTGAGTTTCACCCATGTCATTTGGTCTTTTGATGACAAGCCCTTGTATACACCCTCACACTGTGTGGGTGGCAGGTGATTTATGTTCGCATTCTTTGAATTTTCCAATGGGCAAGTAAGCACAGGCCTATCAGAAAAGCAAATATTGGAGACAATATACATAGTATGAATATATCACTGTGTACTCTGTGTGCATTTGATTTAGAGAGAGAGAATGAGAGAGAGAGATCGAGGGAAAGAGAGATGTGCCCCCATCCCCCATTCATTTTCCGTCCAGTGGGTTTCAGTGGTGGAAAGTAGCTAAGTACATGTACTCAAGTACTGTACTTAAGTACAAATTTGAGGATTTTTTTACTTACTGGAGTACTTCCATTTTTCCATACTCCACTACAATTATTTGAAAACTTGTTAGTTACTTCAATTTTGATTATTACAAAACACGCATTAACCACTTCAGTTCTATGCATACGTAGACATTTGGAAACTTGTGAAATGGGACATTCTGCAAAATGAGTACTTTTACTTTCAGTTCCTAGTATATTTTAATGCGAATACCTTTGTCTCTTTTACTCAAGTAAATTTTGAATACCAAACTTTTATTTGTAACAGAGTATTTCTACATTGTGGTACTTTTACTTGAGTACAAAATGTGAGTACTTCTTCCACCACTGGTGGGTTCACGGGTAGGTTGATGCAAAACACAGAAGTTTGTCATCTGTCTTTTTCTCTCTGCCCCCCCCCGTCCCCTTCTCTTCCCTAAACACACACACACACACACACACACACACACACACACACACACACACACACACACACACACACACACACACACACACACACACACACACACACACACACACACACACACACACACACACACAAAACCATCCATCTACAGCGCATTTGACAACATCACTCGATCTAATCTGGCGCAATCGACTTTTCTCCCCCCAGGGAGAAATCCAAAGAATGAACATCTGTAATGTCATTAAATGTTAAATGTTCCAGGAACGGGTTATGAATTTATAGCCAGTATTTATTGTAATTGGATTACTGCAATATGCATTAATTGTAATCATGTACTCCTCAGCCCTGTCAGAGGAACTCTTCCAGGAAAGAACTGGAGAAAGAGAGAAGGAAAGGGAATCCAGTGGAAAATAGAATGACTGATATTGAAGCCTCATTCTCCTTATGAATCATTTCTGGTTTTATGAGACTTTCTAAAGCTGTAGTAGGTTGCTAATGTAGCACAGTCCTGAAATGGTTATCAATCTACATCATTCTGGAAGCCTAATGTATGGAATCCTATTATGAACTTTGTATGATTACCAGCTGTAGCAGCTTAAACATTTTCCGCCATCTACACAAATCTCTAGCCAACCAACAAGCTCTGCTATCTTTTGATTTTTTTGAAAATATGTTATGTTTATTGTCCAAAATAGGGATGCCAGCTTCATATGCTATGAACTTACTGTAATAAAACATGCAAATCATTCAGTAAAAGAGAAGTTTCTGTTTCCCCAAAGCCTTGAAGCCAGAGTGAGTTTCACCACGGTGCTAAATGAAGCAGCAAAAACACAGCACAGCTTTTAGAGGTGGAAATAATTGTGAAAGAGGAGGAGGCAGACGCAGACGACGGCCAAACTGCAGCGGCAGCAGCAGAACCAGCCTTCCGAGTCCTCCTGCCACAATGCTGGACCAACCAGAGAGGAGACACCTCATTCCTGCTGAACACTTCACTTGTTGACTGTTCCCACGTCTTCTCCTCTCCCATCCCCTCAGCCGGGCTGTGCAGCACTGACGCCTTTGAACTGAACTGACACAGAGAGAAAGGACGGGAGGGCAGAGAAAGAGAGAGATGCAGAGAGAGAGAGAGAGAGAGAGAGAGAGAGAGAGAGAAGGAAGGAAAGGAGTCGTAGAGGGAACAGCATGTACCTGCTCTGTGAGCCAACCAGACATCAGTTCACCCGGCCAGCATGGTGTCAGCCTCTTTTTCAACTCTCTCTCTCTCTCTCTCCATCTTTCTTTTTATTTCTGGTCACATTCACCGTCTTCAATGACCTGTCTGTCCGTCCCCCCAGCCCCGCATTTCATAGTTCTTTTACCTTGCTACTTTTGTGGATGGATAGCAGCAGTATGTCTTTCTTTTTAAACTGTTTTTCTTTTCTTTGTGTAAACAGCATTCTTGTGGATGTTAATGAAGCCCATTTTCCTGTCGTTTACTATTTTCCATCCAATTCATCAACACCTTTTTCTCGTCTCTCTCTGCCCCTCTGTGTCTCTCTCTCTCTCTCTCTCTCTCAGTGCTATTCAAAATGCACAGTGAGTCAAACACACGCCAGTCACTGCAGCAACCATACAAACCGAATCAAAGACTTGGAGAAAACAAAGAAACGGGAGAGAAAGAGAGAGATCCCTTTGTGGTGGCGTGATCAAGTGGTTGGAAACGGATCGTAAAACTACAGTGAAAACACAGTGTTTGTCGCTGAAAGGCAGGACTGCAGGATAATGTCACAACGTCTCAGTGTCACATTCGCTCCAGAACAGGAAGCCTTTTAAATGCTAAACAGACTGGTGGAGAAAACAAGCAGGCTGCACATCATACAAGTCTCCCCATAATAACCAAATGAACCCTAGCATCCCTAATACTATTCTGGGCATGTCATATTAGGCGAGCATTCTGCAAAAACTACAGCTATTTTGGTGTACAGGGAAAAAACGTTTTGTGTTTTTTCGTAAATGAACACCCTACTTGATCATGCTACAGCGTCACACCAAAGCATCAACAGTAGCAGATCTAACAGAGCTCGAAACAAGCTCGAAACAAACTCGAAACAAGAGGATCTGCTACTTTTGCCGTTTTTGAATTTGAACCCTGAAAAGTAACAGTTTTGGACATATGAGGTTTCCACCCGACCAGAGACCATATAGTGTGTAAGTGGTTAAAGGACCGGCTAGACCGGCTCCAAGAGGAACTATTTGTAAAGTGATCCAGTACTAATGGATGACAGACGCTAGATGGAGAACTTCTACAGTGGCCATCACTGAACTATCTTTGATTTCGGATCATGATTTTCAATCGGTGAAAATAAATATTATTATTTTTTTCCATTTGAGCCATTTCTTTGTTTTATTAAGAGCTTTTGTTATATTTACAGACAGCACAGCTGCTTTTGACACACAGAGCAACATATTGCAAGGAGGAGATTTATTAGTTAGAAATTAAAATATTTCTGTACACAGACCATATAAAACATTTTGACTTAATCTGTTTACTACTGTATGTGCAGGAACTTTCATCAGCAGAAACAAATGATCACCTCAGAATCACATGGCCCCATGTGATCACATGTGTGTGTGTGCGCCTCTCACACTGCGGGTGAAGCAGGGACTCAGGGATATGAGACAGAGATAAGAAACTCTTAAGCTTGATTTATACATAGTTGTGTGCCGGTGTCGCGCACCGAAAATAGCCAACATACAAGCTGTTGGCCCGCTATTTTTAAGTATAAACAAAGTATAAATTAAGCATCAGGAAACGGCTTTCTTCAAATACAAAGTCACGGGCCAATTGCTGGACCCAAAAAGAAAAAAAGAGCCCCAATTCCGTTTCCAATTGACTGGGATTGACGTAATGTCTCAAGTTAGTGTCCAGAAGTTCTGTTACAAGAGATGTGTATCATCAAGTCCAGCAAACACAGGAGGGTCCCTTTGGCCCAAAGGCACGCTCATTATTACTGTCAACAGTACATATTAAGTTCAAAGATATGTTGTCTTGTTTCTATGGATAGAACCAGTGCTTTCTTTGTCATCACCATGTCCCCCAGCACAGGCTGGACTCACCCAGCAGTACAACTAACTCATGGTTGAGGTTCCAGTTAAGAGCCCAGTCACTGAATAAGCATGGCAAGCATTTTAGACAAGACAAGCCAAGCCAATGCCGTCCTTCTAGCTTGTTAAAGTGCAGCCAGTAAGACTAGTCACTTTTTGGCACACCGTTGGTTGTGTGTGTGTGTGTGTGTGTGTGTGTGTGTGTGTGTGTGTGTGTGTGTGTGTGTGTGTGTGTGTGTGTGTGTGTGTGTGTGTGTGTGTGTGTGTGTGTGTGTGTGTGTGTGTGTGTGTGTGTGTGTGTGAGTGAGAGTGGCCAGCCAACCACACTGTGGCTTGGTATGGCAATTATGGGTTTGACCATACAAACATTCAAACTTTCTCTCTCTCTCTCTCTCACACACACAAACACACGCACACACGCACGCACGCACGCACACGCACGCACACGTACACACACGTACACACACACACACACACACACACACACACACACACACACACACACACACACACACACACACACACACACACAGAGAGAGAGAGTGAGCAGGGTGGTCCCTGCCTCCATATGCTAGCTGCACTCTAGTCCTAAAATGCTACACAGCAAGCCAATTATGGTATTTTCCTCACAATTTCAAGCTAATCCACTCAGGATGGACTTTTCTCCAAGCAATTATTCCATTGTGTAGATGAAACGAGTCTGATCCAAACCCCCAGTGGAGAGAGAGAGAGAGAGAGTAGAGTGTGGTCCTGGTGAACATCGACCACAGGTTTGCTTGCGGCTGAGTGAGTCCTTGGGTCCACCTGACACAATTCTCCCTTTTGCCTTGGGTGTGTGTGTGTATGGGGGGGGGGTCCACTCCCAGGGGTCCTTGAGGGGGTTCCCAGAAGAATTGGAACAGTTTTAACACTTTAACCCTATTTTATACTATCTTGAAAAATCTTGAAAATGTTTGAAACATTTTTTTAAATATTTTTTTGAAAACAATAACATAATAATAACTATACAATTCTTCTCTTGTGGGGGGGAGGGCCCCCCGCACAAGAGAAGAATTGTATAGAATTGTATAGGGCCTGGCACAAAATATTTTCAGATGGGGGTCTGCGCCCAAATACATCAATTTGGGGGTCCTGGACATACAAATGTTTCAGAACCACTGGCTTAATGTATCTGTCCAGCAGGTGTTATACATTAATTCCTCTCCTGGGCAGAGCGACAGCAGCCCAGTGTGCGTAGACAAACGAGGAAGTTGTACGTTGGATCTTTGTAATCCCCCGGAACAGCTGAGATCTGGCTTAAAATATGAATATGAGCGGGGTCAAGCGTCCCCCAAGTTGTCGTAGATGATATCTGGTGACCTCAGCACAGGCTGGTTGTTAGTCTGCTGGTTCAACCATAGATTAGGAGGTGGGACCTTAATCTTGGACACTTTGCTGTAGAGATCCCTGCCTCCTGTGTTACCATTGTTATTGTTTACGTTGCCCCCGGATCCCCCAGGTCTCACGGGTGGCGGTGGTAACAGATCCTTCCGAGGGAGAGCGCCCTTGCCGGGCTTGGGGGCCGTGGTGGGCTTGGGCCACCTCGGAGCTGTCGGCGGGGCCGGGGGCCCGCCGCGATTTGGGGTGGAGTGGGGAGGGGAGTGCGTCCGGGGTTCAGAGTGCGTGTGAGATGGCGAGGGATGTGTGTGCGCGTGCGTGTACGGCTGTGTGTACTGCTTCCCGGCGGAAGGGATCGAGTAGCTAGTCTCCTGCTTGTAGTTCCCTTCCTGTCCAGAGGCTAACGTCACCTCTACTGATGGTCTTCTCCAGCCCTCGGGGCGGGCTTCATCGTAGATGCTCATCGCCAGTGGGGTGGCTCTCGGTTTGGCGCAGCCCTCCGGTTCGTCGTAAATGTGTTCTGCAGCCGAAGTGGGTGGCGATGACGAGGCACCTTCGGCTTGACCCCCTGGGGGGCGTCGGTTACTGTTCCCCCCTCTGCCTCCTCCGGTCCCATCACTGTCCGGACCCAGGGAGCCGCTCATCTGGCTCAGCTCAAAGTTCACCTGGTCGTACAGGAGAGAATACACCTGGTCCGACGACTGCTGGTCCGACGACTGCCTTCGTTGGTTGTTGTTGCCCTCGTCTCCCACGGGCCTGAGGCGGGGAGTCTGCATCGGACCGGACGGGTTGCTGCCCGGTTGGTTTTGTTTCTTGATACTGTCTACAGGGTCCGAATAGAGGCTGTCAGCACTTGGCGGAGGCAAGCGGACCGAGTCGGCCGGTTCTGAATACACACCAGATAGTTCTTCCACTGGAAATTTACCCACCCCCACAGCACCGTGCCTGGGAGACCTAGGGGGTGTGACCTCTCCTCCCAAAACCCCCATCATGGGCGGCGGATCTGGTAAGCTCCTCCCTTTGTGTAATCCGCCCCCTCCTCCCTGCACCCTCCCTCCTCCTCCTCCACCTCCTCCTCCCCCGTCTCCTCCCTCTCTCCTCCCTATTACTCCGTCCGCAGAGCCTGGCTTGCTCCCTCCCGAATCCCCGTCCGGCTCCCGGCCGCCGCTGTTGTTGTTGTTGCCCTCGAGGATAATAATCCCAGCCATGCTGCGCAGGTGCTGCAGCGAGGGGGGGCAATCGGGGTCAAAGGTGACGGGACAGCTGAGGTGACGCTCCTCCGTCAGCGCCTTCTGTGACTTGATGGCCTGCTCCACCAGCTGGAAGATCTCGTTGCCCTGCTTGGTCTCGAAGGTGAAGTTGCCGGGACCCGAGTCACAGCGGCGACCCGCCTCAAAGGAAAACATCACCTGAGAAGAAACAGCGAGGAGAGGAGATACAGAGAGGAGGGTTAGAGTTCCAATTAACTAGGGTACACTAGTCAAATATATAAAGGTGGGCATTAGAATGGATTGGCTGGCAATGCTTTGTGAGACAAGTGGACTTAACTATCCGCTCTCTCAGAACCTTACCCTAACCCCTTAAGGCCTGGGGCCGATTCTACAAATGTTTTCTAAATCTAGAAAAAAAAATAAAAAAATCTAAGTAAATAAAAAGAATATATATATATATCTCAAAATATGCAAAACATTTCACAATCTTTCTAAAATAGCAGATCTACAAGCTCAAAGTGCGGCACTCGGTGCCGTGCTATGAGCTTGTATATCTATTTTCGAATAGCCAAAGAAATCTAAAATGACACAGATGTGTTCCCGCTCTTAATGGGTTAACCACACCACGCCCATGCCTAAAGCTAACCATGCTAACACTGCTTAACCTTAAAATTAATCAATTCATACATTTTATTACCATCTATTTAGTTATCATCCTAGTAAGTTTCCATGTAGTTACTCAACTACGAAATTAAATAGTACTTACTATCCATTTCTTTCCCAACTATATTTGTTTATCATCGACTTTCCTGGTAAATACCTGATAGCTAGGGGACTAGTTACTAAAATAAAAGATTACCAATCATACAATAGCTATATGAGCGATACAAAAATGCCAAATTGCATGTAACGTTATCCTCAGAAATGCAGCATTGCGCGTTTCATGATATGTGCGAGGAGTGGGTGTGCACAGTGCTGTGCACTGTGTGTGAATATATCTTGAATAGAACAAGATAGTCTTTGTATTTAGGGCTGTCATGACATTTTTGTTGACAGCTGTTTTTACGCAGATAACTGGAAACGATTCTATTTCTAACGAATAATGATGGCAGGCCATACATTGGATATGCTACGATGCTGCACTGCGAGCTTGTACATCTGCTATTTTTGAACATTTTTGAAAAATCTTGAAAGTGTTTGAAAAATGTATTTTTTTACACAAATCTTCTCTTCTGATTTCTAAAACGACTGATTTAGAAGGCATTTGTAGAATCGGCCTCAGGTCTTTAATGGGTTAACGCAGAAAGCAAATATGGGGTGGGTGGGTAGGTGCTGTGTGTGTCTTATGTGCACCCACCCTGTCCCGTCCGTATCTCCGGAGCAGCTTGTAGGGCCAAAGCAGAACGTTCCTTTTGGTCTTGGCTTCCTTCAGGACCAGGGAGTCTCTGTCTGCTTTCAGCCAGTAGCTACCTGACAGGCTGCAGCGCTCGGACGCCTCGGTGCGCTGGACGCTCACCCAGAACTCATTCACTGCAGGGGAGGAGGAGGAGTTAAGCCTCAGTTATACTTTAGTTGCATGCCGGTGTCACATTCGTGTAGATCTGCTATTTAAGGCATGGAAGAAAAACAAGAACAGAAGGGGAGCGAAGGGGAGTCTATTTAATTGAATAGAGAAACTGAAAACATAATGCTTATGAATTCACTGCATGGGAGAGGACACGAGATCTTAGAATTTACTGACGTTATTAGCAAAAAAAATTACAAAAAAGAAAGAACACATTCACTGAAAATGGCCAACATACAGTAGGTTAGAGTGACTTATGTTGTCTAAAGGCCTTTCAAGTCAAGGCTCATCCAGTGTGTGTGTGTGTGTGTGTGTGTGTGTGTGTGTGTGTGTGTGTGTGTGTGTGTGTGTGTGTGTGTGTGTGTGTGTGTGTGTGTGTGTGTGTGTGTGTGTGTGTGTGTGTGTGTGTGTGTGTGTGTGTGTGTGTCTGTATGAATAAATGAGCATTTGTCATTGAGTGAATTATGACTTTCAGTATAGCTTTTAGTTTTTATGCAATAACATAACTAACACATACTTAAGACCTAATGTGTGTACGTGCTGTATCTAAGCAAGGGATAATGAATAGCGACATTTATCAATAATGACTGTGTCGCTATTCATTACTCCACTTATTACATGGCTACTCAATAAAGAAATTAACTAATGGACAATGAACAATGTCATTGATTTTAAAAAGGATGTAATTGCTTATGGTAAAGGAATAGTCCATTTATATTATGCACAAAATGTGTCCAGTGCAATGATCTATTCTTCATAGCAGCAGTCTGCTATCCAGAAATGAA
>NC_137620.1:23371497-23458997 GCF_963280865.1 Gymnoscopelus braueri | reverse complement strand
TTGGCAGGTCAACTTAAATTATGTAAAGAAATGTTGTGAATAAAATGTTATTTGGTCCAATCTGTATGATAAGAGTATGTTAATACAACAATAAACCTTTACAATTGGTGTGGTTGTATTTGGTCTCCCTGCTGTTCTACTGAGACATTTAGATTCTGTGTCTAGGTTGGACACAACGTCTGTCCTGTTTCTGGATTGACACGGATTTTGATCTGAAGGTCAAAATTCTATTTCTCCCCAAGCAGGCAGGCTCTATTAGCTCAGTGGTAAACATTTCAGCACTTGCGCACGAGACCTGGGTTCAAATTCGTAGAAGAACAGGAAAGTTCCATGATGCACCTCTAAAGTGATAGAGTAGTCAACTGAGAAATGTCAAATTGTGAACTGGCTTCTTATAAGTACTGTATGTGCCAGTAGTGTTTTTGCAAAGTCACTTGACTTCTGCTGCAGCTAATGTTTGCTTCATAATGGTCCCACACTGAAGAGACAGTGGGGTTTTGTTCAACCATTCAGTTCTGTTCAACAGTTCAACCACTGTTCATCAACATCACCATCATCATTGATTTATTGACTGTTTTCAAAGGAACATTTGCATTTATTCACGTGATTTGATTCACTACAAATGTCATGTGCTCTGCCTTGTGTAATCACACAAAAAAAGAAAACCTGAACAGTTTTGATATTTGATACCATGGGGAAAACACACAAGTTGAGGGCATATGTTTTTTTATATTAGTAAAAAAATCACTATGTCTGCTTACTCTGCTATAGTTATAGATGAAAGAATATTGTATAGTCTTGGGGCATGATGATATGAGTATATATACTTGATTAATTCTGAAAGTGGAATTTTCACATGATCACCACACAGAAACATGCAAATAGAGGTATTAAAATGACAGACAAAACATAAGGTGGCTACCCTGTGTCTTAAAAAGATCTAATATCATCATCATTACCATCATCATCATCAAAGTATTGCACCAAATGTACTAAATTTGCTCTATGTTAGCAGTTGGCACTGGTCTGCTTACTCCAATGTTGCACTTCCCCTAGCTTGCATCTGGGCTTGCTGGTATATCCTTGCTGTCTTTCCTTGTTAATTTGTCTCAAATGCAACGCACTGAACAAACGTTAAGCCAAATCAAATCAAAAGGAAACCCAATCATTGGACTGTTGTCCAGAGTACCTTATATTTGTCACTCGATAGGCCTACCATTCACAGAGTCTCTGCACACTTAGCATCTTTATCAAGTTAACACCCACACACTATAACAATGTGACCTCTGTTTTGAAATGGACCAAACAAAACAAGTTGAGTGAGGAGAGCCGAGAACAGTACTAAGAGGAGGGTTTGTGTTGTGTTGTGTGCAGTGTTGCCAGATTCTGCGAGAGAAATAAGCAACCAGGTCAATTTCTTTTTTTTAACACATTGACCGCCAGAGGTTAATCTCATAATGTACTCACCAGTGCCAACGTTTTATTGTTGTTTTTTGTTTTTTTCACGTCGCCATAGACCTTGTTAAAATCCTTAAGATTGAGCTGTGCACTGTTTGTAAACATCGCGGACATCTCCCTGCGTCTACCAGTGAAAACCACGTGTCAAACGGAGCCGCCATGTTGTAGTTAGAACGGTTTATGTTAAACAGTGATCAGCGAGGAGAAAAACTACAATCGAAGAAAATGGCGTTTCAGTGTGCGCTTTAGAATGGAGGCCAACGGGATCGGCAAAACAGAATAATTCCGTTTCCGGTGGTGTTACAATGAAATGTTCCGTATAGAAAATTTAAAAAAGTTTTTTTTTTTCGGAAAAAAAGGAAAAAGCACCACAGCCCGTAGGCTACGGGATCGGCGCTATACGGTTGGATTTATCGGCCCGTAGGCTACGGGCTTGGCGGTGGTAGTGTTAATGATATATTTGTATTTATTTTTTTAACATTATAACAACACAAATCTGGTACAGGGTCCCTGGCAGAAAATATTTTAGATGGGGGTCCGTGGACAAATACATATTGATTTGGGGGTCCTTCACATGAAAATGTTTGAGAACCACTGGTTTAAACAACATTTAGGAATTAAGCCCAAATAAACAACTACACTTTAGAAACAAGCCCAAAACAAACCACAATCCGCAACTACCAATATTTACATAATAAGCAGACATGGCAACACTGGTGGTGTGTGTGTGTGTGTGTGTGTGTGTGTGTGTGTGTGTGTGTGTGTGTGTGTGTGTGTGTGTGTGTGTGTGTGTGTGTGTGTGTGTGTGTGTGTGTGTGTGTGTGTGTGTGTGTGTGTGTGTGTGTGTGTGTGGGTGGGTGGCAAGAAGAGTCATAGGAGAACTGCGGCTGGTATCGCTAGTGTGGCAAATGAGTATTGAAACAGTTAGAAATGTTCCAAATCAATATGTATTGAATCATTTATATTTACGACTACACTGAAACTGATTTCTGTGCATAGAAGTGAGTATACAAAATGCCCACTGAAAACTAATTGTTTTAGAGGGTATACGTTTGTATACCCTCCACTACAACACTGGTTATAATCAATTATAATCAATACTTTTTTGGCCAAAACAGAATTTAATTAAATATGGCACTTATTGACAATAAATATGCTGAGAACTTGAAGCTTGGTGTAGTACTTGTTGTCTAAAGTCCACTAATACTGAGTCAATCAGGTCATGCAGTTACTGTGAATTCAATGTATTTTAATGCATTGAAATTAATTTGTATGAAATGAACATGACAAATTGAATCGTAGTGAAATTAGAAATTTCATCATACTATACATTGAACTGTTTCCGAAAGATTTACACACACACACAGCACACACACACACACACACACACACACACACACACACACACACACACACACACACACACACACACACACACACACACACACACACACACACACACACACACACACACACACACACACACACACACACACACACACACACACACACACACATTCTCTTTTTCCATGCAAGCAAGCTTATCTCACGCCATCTTCTCGGAGCTTACAAATAGTCCCACACACTTCCTGAGCCCTCCTGGGGGTTAGGCTGTAAACTAATGCACCACATCTGATAAGTGTCTCTACAGTTTATCATTGTGCATGTGTAACTGTCACTATCATTGTGGCGGCCATAGCTGAGTGGGTAGAGGCTGTCTGGTAATTAGTAGGTCACCGGTTCACCTCCCACGCCCGCCCCTTGCATACGTGTCGAAATGTCCCTGAGTAAAGGTCCTTACACACCGGGGCGATTTTTTTCATGCGAATAATACGTTTTTTTTAAAAAACCTTATAAAGTCAATGCAAGCTTCCATGGAGCGAAGCGAAAAAGCGTCTTTTAATTATTCGGAACGAGTCAGAATTTTGCGTATATTCGCATATTCGCCTTAAGACACTTAACCACTAACAGACTGAACCCCTAATAGCTCCCCACCAAGCGCTCATCATGACCATCTGAGCAGCCATGAGCTGGATATCCCCAGTTCCCTTCCCCTTCCAAAAGAATCCCTATGGAGATTAATAAAGCATATGTTCTTTTTAACCACTTGAGTCCTATATACTTTGTCATATGACGAATAGCAAAAACAACCAATTTACAAGCTCACAATGTCCCATCGCAACACATTGTGAGCTTGTAGATCAGCTATTTTCACAAGAACACTTTTGCCTATACTGACATGTCCAAAATGGGAGTTCAAAGTTGTTGAATAAACTATAAAATATCTACCTGAAAGGCGATATCGCACATGATCTCCACCCACTGTGCAGTCACACTCTTCTCCGCTGCGAAGACGTGCGTTTTTTCCACTGTCTCCACGCAGAAGGCGGCCATGTTTTCTTTGGGGCAGGTCTCGGTGACGGCGGGCAGGATGGAGATGCACTCCGACAGGCGAATGATCTTCTTGTCCAGCTTCCGGGTCTTCTCGTTGGTCCCAACTCCTCCCCCGACCCCGCCGGCCGCACCCCCGCTGCCCGACGGCGAGTCGAAGAATTCGAGGCGGGCGATGCCGTTCTGACTGGCGGGGTAGAGGACGAACCAGTTCTTCTTCCATTTCTGGTTGGAGGAAGGGTTGGGGGTGGAGAAAGAAGAGAGGGTACAGTTAGTCTAACACAGTTGCACAACTGTGTTCATATACATAAGATACAAAACAGCCTTTATTTAAACGTTTATTTTTATTCACGAATGCCAAATAAAAAGGTAACATTTTCTTTAGGATATATAATTTGCCTCTGTATTGGGAAATGAGTGTGCACAAAGTACTGATGTAGCAAACAAAAACATTATTCATGAATGTTTGCGTTGTTTTATATATTGCAATAATAATCATGTGTAGTCGTCACAAAATCCAAAGGCACACCTGGACTTGTCCCATGGCACACCAGTGTACCTCAGTACTAACCTATTTAGAATGGGGTTTATGATGTTCTGCCGTAAGAAATCTAACAGTCTTTTATGCACACAAGGGTTTCCTGTACATTCATTCAGCAGTCACCTAGATTTAATCACTATACTACTGCTGCAGCTAGAGGCAAAACCCCAAATAAGTGCTGCTTGGCCAATGTTTGGTGTCAGCATTTTTCAGTATTCACGTATAAAACCAAAACGGGGAACAAAACAAAACAATGGCCAACCGTGAGACCGAAACCATCAGTTGGCCTAAAAAACAACCACTGCTGCAAAAACAATTATGAGGGGAAAAGAGCCCTAATAGAAACCGAACAATCCTAAAAATCCAAAGATGACAATTCATTTCGGTCACCCCATCACCACATGTCTCTCTGTGTCTTGCCAACGTGTGCTGTGTGTGTGTGTACTTGAGAGGATGAAGCACCATTGTTACAGGGAGATTGCTTTGCTGCACTTTAGCCCATTTAGACCTGAGGCCGATTCTACAAATGTCTTCTAAATCCTAACAGTTTTCTGAAAAACGTATGTTGCTACATCAGTGGTGGCTCAAACTTTTTCATGCCAAGGACTGCCAACATTTGATGTATTTGGCCGCGGACCACCATCTCAAAATATTTAGTTCCAGGGAACCCCAAAAGCAAAGATTTGAGTTACCTGTACCTGTACCTGTCAAAAATACTTCAAAAACGTAAATGAAGTCCACAATCACAACACCAGAGGCAGCTCCACGGATCATGTTCAACCCAGATTTGGCACAACAAAGGGAATGAACTCGTTCTCACGCTATGCAACAAAAATGTGGAATGCCCTACCAAAAGGAGTGAAGGAGTGTAAAATCCTACTCACTTTTCAAAACTGCCCTAAAGAAACACCTTCAGGAGGCTGCAATTCCAAACTGGCCCCTGTCAAAGTCTTAACCTCACCTTTAAGAATATATATATTGAAAGATTTGCACACATTTTCATGATTTTTCTAAAATACCAGATCTACAAGCTTGTATATCTGCTAATTTTGCAAAGTAGAAACAATGTTTTAAAGTGGTTCAAATGTAAAAATGATGCTTTCCCGGTCTTGATGGGTTAACTTAACAGTTTGTATCGTGCCGAAGTGAGGAAGTCCCAGCTAACAATAGCCTCTTCCTCCTCTGGGAGCTGCAGGGATATGACCAACATGTCACATTAATGCCACCAAGCAGTAGGGGATACAGCTGTGGCCCTGTGTGTGCGTGTGTGTGTGTGTGTGTGTGTCCACTCAGAGCTGCTCAGCGCTAACAATGGCCATAGTGACAATGTGTTGTTTATGAATAACCCGATTACTACAGTATTTGTGACATTTCACATCACAGAAACACAGCAACAAGAAGATGAGTAATTATGCAATAATGCAAGCAATGTAGAGAACAGACTCACACACAGAGTGTTAACGGGTTGAAAGTGATATACTGTATATTTTTGTTGTAGTTAAAATAAGTGTTAAATATTATATTCCAATAGCAATCATTGCTATTAAGTGTTTATTTAGTGACAGTGTTCTGTTCTGCCCGTCTCTCCAGGTCAGAAATACGTGTTTACACCAAAGTTATCCAATCGGGAGAGAGAACTCAAAGAGGATAAACAAGAGAAATTGGAAGTGATGAAACCGAAACATTATTTGGAATTGGAACACTGAAGCTGATAAATGACCTTTGTATGGTTCTCTCTCCAGATTGGATGACATCAGTATCCCTGAGAATGTATTTTCTGTTAACTAAAGAGCTGGAAAGACGTGGAGACCCTTGTTACTGAACAAACAATCCATAGCAATGATTACTATGGGAATATAGAGCTTTAACATTTGAACAAAAAAAATCTTTATTTTTTACAAAAACATATCACTTACACCACATTTAAGCTGCTGCTGTTAAACAAATACAGCATGTTAGTTCACAGGAAAATCCTCAGTGAGTAAAAATGGACCCCTGTGGACCTGCGGCCTCATATCTATGACTGAATCACAGCCATGCTGATATACAGTTACAGTATACTAGCAATCCCTCTTGGGTGATATTGCTATATATGCACAGTATATATTCATTATTTATGGGTGACTTTTACCGTGAAATAGTCCTGATGATTTGATTGCATAGGTTAAGGAGTCGGACCGCTTCCTTCAACTTTAACCCAAAAGTAACCTCTCTTACACCACCATGTACTCAACAACACTAATGCTAACAGGAGGGCAATAGTTGAAAAGGAAGTTATTGCCAAACTGGTACTAGACTGCACTGTCTATAAATGGTTGTATCTCTTTTCACTGTGACACTGAACAAACATGCTGCCATCCATCACACAATACAAGATCCTAGAACTGATGAGGCGTTATATTCAATGTTCGTGTGTGTGTGTGTCCCCGTGTGTCCGTGTGTGTGTGTGTGTGTGCGTGCGTGCGTCCGTCCACTCGTGCATGTGTGTGTGTGTGTGTGTGTGTGTGTGTGTGTGTGTGTGTGTGTGTGTGTGTGTGTTTAGCAAAAAATAAGCTCAGTATAAAGTGTTATGAGACAATAACATCACTCAGTATGACAGCTGTGCAAACATATCACTTGCATTCACACCATGCAAATTGGAAAGAGGAAGAGGCAGAACAAAAGAGAGAGAGAGGTGTATTTGCATGGTGACGCTGTTCTAATCGTACGTATAGCCGCGGGGGCATACATACAGGTACTGTCCCTGTATGTAATGTATATACTATAACCTACACAATCCCTGAGACCTGACGCCATGTCAGTCTCTGCAATACAGGCCGTCACACTGGCACTCTCAATTTCTGTATGCTAGGGCGGAAGGGCGTCGTCCTAGTGCGAATTGCCCACACACGCCAAGTTTGGCACATTTACTATATGTGCTGCTAAGTGATAACCTTTACTTGCAGAAGTAACTGAGGTACTAAAAAAAAGAATTAGATCTCTAGAATCTTACTGTATCTATATTTGACATTGATTGTTGTTTTGCTATTTTTGACTTGACGTTCTGTAAATATGGGGCCTTAGGGCTACTACACACTGCAAGATATTTTCTCCGATTATGCTGTCGGGGACCTTTTTGGCTCGCCCAGGTTTTGCTCGCTGTGTGTGAAAGGCTCTGCGAGACGAACGGGCCGCGATTCTAGCTCTTGGCGATGCCTTCCAGAGCGTTTCTAGATATCTAGCACTTTTGATATTTGGCTTTGTCGCCGACTGGAAATTATACAGTATGATACTCTGCGAGGACATCCGTGCTACAGCCAATGAGAGTACAGAACCGGGAGGGTTGCTGCGTGCAGAGAGAGGAGAGAATTAATTGATTGAATACAAATAGTTTGCAAAAAAAGGCACGGTGGCACAAATTTATGCAAAAGAATGCTAAAAGGATAACCCAGATAAGGCCTCTCAGGGCTTGTTTCCATTTGAGGTCCTGTGTATTCATGAGAGAGAGAGAGATAGAGACATACAGAGAAATAGAGAATGATTTAATATCAATCAATAGCGTCCTGTCTCAGTCTTGTGCATAGATCACAGGGGCCTTGCACGTTTTCGCGAGACTTCGTTTAAAATGAATAAAAACAAAAGTATGTATCGGGTCTGGAATGGATCGCATCCTCCTGGTGAAATCTTACAGTGTGTGTGGTCCCTTGTCAGCGATCAATCGCATAGTCTTAGATCGTATAGACTTGTGTAGTGTGAAATCCACGATCTGATGACCCCCCGACCACTTTAAAAGTCGTACTGTGTGTAGCTGCCTTTTACACACTCAGTTAACCACTTCAGCCCTATTTCAAAAATAGCAACGACCAAAAAAAAAGCAGATCTATAATACAAGCTTAACCATTTTGACATATTTAACCATCACAACATAATAATGCTGCAGGTTAAACGTCGTTCAACTGAAGCTCAGGAGTCTGCAGTGTGCATGAGCATGCTGTCACTCTCTTGAATACAGTACTCCACCACACAGTACAGTAGGAGTGCAACAGTTCA
Source organism: Gymnoscopelus braueri (assembly GCF_963280865.1). Lineage (NCBI taxonomy): Eukaryota > Metazoa > Chordata > Actinopteri > Myctophiformes > Myctophidae > Gymnoscopelus > Gymnoscopelus braueri. Next base: position 23,450,578 of record NC_137620.1, on the reverse strand, counting down.
ACTAATTAAGTGGTTAATCAGACTAACTGATTTAGTCAAATATAAATTAGAAAGTCGATTCATTGATATATAAAAATAAAAATAAATCCCCAAAACGTGCTTCTCGGTTATTTGATTAAACGTTTGTAATTGTTAGAATAATCACTTAGAAGATAGTTGCAGCCCTATATGCATGCATTCACAGCGCGTTCACTCTCGAACACGCACATGCATGCACCCACACACATGCATGCATGCATGCATAATGTGCATCTGCACAGGCACACACATGCACTCACACACGCAAAATTAGACACACTCCCTCACCAGATCAGGCTGCCCTCACAGACATACTGTACAAATGCAACGTAAGTGCCAAAAAGGACAGGAAATGTGTGGGACTGTCATTACCCAGGATCCTCTTTGTTTCCCGCTAATGGTTCCAGAGTGTGTACAGTATGTGTCTGCACACGTCACGTGTGCATGTAGTAGTAATAGTTTATTTTGGTCATTAGCCATGTACAAATATGACACTTCATACAACAAAACAAACATCAAATAAAATATCTTGCCGATATGTTGTACATCTCATGAGCTCATGCATTCGCATTCACACACACGCACGCACACACAAGTATGTATGTGAGAGTTGATGATCTAAAAGCTATCCCAAATAAGGTAACAGACCGTTATCAACCAGCAATACAATGAGTGGAAATTATGCAAAGTAGACACACCACAGAGAGAGAGAGAGACTTCCTTACTAGCCTTCATCATGTGTGTTCATTTCCTCATTTCTGCAGCTGTGACATTAGCAAACAATAAATAACTTTTAGTATAATGTCATGTTGGCCTTTACGTTTTTTTTGTGTGACCTTTTTCATCCCCCGTGGGAACTTCTGTTTTCAGCTTCACCCAGCTGAGTGCTGCCCACAGAGGAGCACGGCGGGGGGAAGAGTTAAGTGTCTTGCTCAGGGACACTTCTGACTCATTGCTGAGGTCTGGAATTGAACCTTGGACCTCTGGTTTCCCAGGCAGGCTCTCTAACCATTCAGCTATGGCCACCCCCAAAGTTCATGATCAACTGAAAGGACAACGACACTGTTCTGTTCTGTCTTATCATCTAACGGTTCAAACCAGTAATCCCCTTGACTAGATGATCAGACCGAACAGTGTCGTTGACGTTTCTGGCTCATTATATTAATATTTATTTTTCTAATTAACATATGTGTGTGTAGGGGCTACAACTGTCGATTATCTTCTTAGAGACTATTCTATCGATTACTTTATAGATTAATCAAATAATCGAGAAGTGTGCGGCTGTGTTCATGTTTTCATTTGAAAAACATACTTATACTTTGTTGTACAATGGTGTCACGCAAAATATTGCTAAAATAGCCCATTTATTGTGGATCAGTTTATATTTGAAAGTCGTTTTTATTTATTAAAATCAATTTTTGCTACGTCCAACCAGGGAAACTCCCCCCTGTCAGGTGACAAGAAGGTCAGTTGGCTCTCATGCCTGAAGGAAGCATGAGCTCGGCCCTGGCCTCCCTACTGTGGGGTGACAGGTGTAATACTGGTGTAGGGCTGGTGTAGTGCCCAGGATCACTTAGGAAATTGGCACCGGGTGAAAAAAATGGGTTACAAAAATCGCGGGATAAAAATTAAAAAAAAAAATTAATTTATGCACCACTATTTGTGTGAAATTGTGAAATCTATGGAAGTGTTGACAACTTTTTTTTAAAAGCAACTTTTGTAATAATCTACTGGGTGTGTGTTAGTTCTTGTTGTATATAGAACAGCAGGAACATAGGATTAGAATGATAATAATACCAAAACATAATTGTTTAGGAAACACAGCACTAGTGTGGAGGACTCCTTTCACACTGTTGCACAAATCACAGATTGGGACGGCATAACACAACTTTCCAGTCGTGAGATTAGTTTTTACTTTAATCCCTGAATCAAGCGTGAGTGCATCTCATTAACCACAGATGGGTTGACTACTGAACTTTAGAATCTACTCAGCTATATTACACACATCTTATGTTATGACACGCAAATAGGAAATGAATTAATGAAATGTTGAGTCCTACAGATTTCAGTCATTTATTTTTTTTAAATATATATTGTGAGTGATAAATATCGTCTCGTGACATTTGGCATCAATTTGTTATCTTATTTGTTTGTTATCATGCCCAGTAGTCAGTATAATGATCAGATAAACTTTCAGTACAGAGCATCTGAAGCCTTACTGTTCTCTCTGTGTGTGTGTGTGTGTGTGTGTGTGTGTGTGTGTGTGTGTGTGTGTGTGTGTGTGTGTGTGTGTGTGTGTGTGTGTGTGTGTGTGTGTGTGTGTGTGTGTGTGTGTGCGTGTGCTTGTGCGTGAGCGTGTTGGGGGGGGGTGTGTCACTGTGCACTGTGTAACACGGTACACCAGTACAGTAGTGTACACACACACACACACACACACACACACACAGTCACACACAGTCACACACAGTCACACACAGACACACACACACACACACACACACACACACACACACACACACACACACACACACACACACAGGAAGTGGGTTTGGTATATTTCACCAAATACACTTCACTTTCACAAATTCGCGACGAAATAAACCAACTTTCAACAGTTGGTCGGCTATGCGTTGTGTGTTATATGCCCATATAAGGGTATATATGTAACATATACACTGATGACATCAGGGATTTCCATGTATGGGCATTATAGGGACAAGGAGTGACAGATTCAGAGATCTCCATGGACATAAAAGGGACACAGACAGACAGACGGACGGACGGACAGACAGACAGACGAGTACAACGGGTGTCTGACAATGGGTACAACACATTCCAACTTGCATCGTGCCCGACTTGCATCGTTTCAGTGTTAAAATTTGTTTTATTTCTGTTTACCTTTTTCCCATGCACTAAAATAGCAGATGTACAAGCTCACAGCACATTGCATCATCTGCTGTTTTTTTTTGCTATTTGCCATACAGCAAAGTATATAGGGATTACAGTAAGTGGTTATGGCTGTCCTCTGCAGACCCTAGTGTTTAGTGAGTGACCAGTAGATCAGACTTAGAGAAAACCTCTCAGCCATTTCTTTTGGATGAAAGAAAAACACACAGAGGTCTGAAGCACGTCCTGTCAGATGGACACGTTTATCCACATGCTGGTTGTTCAAACTCTCCGCTGTCTGTCATGTTCCCATGTAAACCACACCAGCCTACCATGTCTCCACCCGCCACAGACAGACCAAACTGTGTGTGTGTGTGTGTGTGTGTGTGTGTGTGTGTGTGTGTGTGTGTGTGTGTGTGTGTGTGTGTGTGTGTGCGCGCGCTCGCGTGTTTCTCTTTTGATACCAAAATTTTAGTATGACACAGCCCTAGACCTCTGATTGACGATATTTTGACCGACATTTTGTAAAAAAAAGAAAAAAGAAAAGTGCATTTTACTTATAAGAAAATTAATTCATTAGCTCGCAACCTATCACGTTGCGACGCACTGTGAGCTTGTAGATCGGCTATTTTGAAAACCTTTTTTACTGGTTGAAAGAGGTAAAAAGTGGCTGCATAATAACCGATAATGATGCCGTCAAAAAAGTCAAATAATGATCTATGTATGTACATGCAGTACATATATACATGTACATGCAGACTATCTCTAGTCTGCATGTACTGTGTGTTTCTCTGCAGACACGCACACATGTCCAAGGCTGTGTTGTGTGTGTGTGTGTGTGTGTGTGTGTGTGTGTGTGTGTGTGTGTGTGTGTGTGTGTGTGTGTGTGTGTTTGTGTGTGTGTGTGTGTGTGCATGTCTTGTGTTGTCCTTGCATGTTTTTTCAGTAGGCTCTGAGAGGAAGAGCGTGCCATTAATTGTGTCCTTTAAGGGTCGACTGCGAGCGAGTGACAGAAGGAGAAAGAGAGAGGAAGTGTGTGTGTGGGACAGACCACTGCTTTGACCACAGATGTGCTGCTGTAACCTCAGAGCTTCCCCTACTTCTGCTACTCCTCCAAACCAACATGTCATCATCATGAGGAACCAGTGGTACTGCACTGTAGTACAGAGGTCAACACAGCGAGTGCAGTGCACTGTTTACATACAGATGTTTTAATGCGTTCATACTATTATGTCTAAGCCACCCCACTCCAAATGAAGTAACACTCCAGTCAGACTGAAGCATGCCGTTGCGTTCCAAAAATAAATACCGGATCTACAAGCTCACAACGTGGCATATTGCAACACGTTGTGAGCTTGTAGATTGGATTTGCCGTGTGTGACTATGGTGTTGAAACTTTTATCCAGATCAAGGACCTGGGTTTCTCCTTTGGAGATGGGCTCAGTGGCAAAGGTCAGTGGATTCATGTTAACATCAAACTTGAATGCATGAATTTCATCTGCACACAAGGACAATCATGAGGCGATCAGTTACACACAAGTCCCTGTTAAAAAGTAGAATGCAGTGGGTGCATGGATGGTTCACAAAAACGTCCAGTTCGAATCAGTTCATGACAGAATTAAACTTGTAAATTGTAACTGCCCTGATCTCCACAGACTTTGTTGTATGACTGAGACATACAACAAATGTCAGCTGGAAAATGTGTTGATGGTCGTTCACTTTTAGCTTTTAGTGTCAAAGAAGAGATGAGAGACATGGTTGTGCTGTGCACCAAAATTCCACCAAGGCCTGCCTAAACTGTAAAAACTTTTCCTCCCCAAAGCGTTTTATTACATGAGACCACGTTACATTAGTCTGTTTGTATGATTTAGGAAGCCTCAGGGAAGTAGAAAGTGTGTGCGTACGTGCAAGCATGTCTTTGAGAGAGAGAGAGGGAGAGCTAAAAGGAAGATGCAAAATCCAGGATCCTGCAAAATCCTGAGTATTAATTTAGCACTCAAAAAATCAACAGACTCCTCTGCTGCTGTAGCAAGTTTAGGAACTAATCTTAGGACGAATACAAGAGAATAAAGCAGGCTCAGCAAGCACCACAGTAAGATACAAGAACACATTTTTATTCGATCTGAGCCATGTCAACATCAGTCCATCACTGCAGTATTCCATCACTGCAGTATACTGGCCGGATCTCCACAAACTTCTAGCACAGTAAGCACACAAAACCTCTGAAAAACTCTTCATTCATTTAATGTGGATTTGATTTGATGTAATGCATGAATAAATGTATTAGCAACGGTTAGTAGCGCTATCAAAGCTGAGGAAAAGTTCAGTCACACAGATTTATTGAGAATGAATGGCAGTATATAGTTTATTTTGGTGTCTAATAGGCATTGACATTTTCACTCCCTGCAAGCACAGCTACCTTAAAGCTTAGCAAATGAGAGAAGAGGCAGTGTTGATAGAAAACTTCCCCCAGGGGAAATCCAGATTCAGAGTCTACAGGTGGATGTTAGGGTGGAGGTTGGGGTAAACTCACAACTCACAAGTCAGTATGTTTCACTCAACTAGAGACTAGAGGAAAATGTAACTTGTGTTTCTAGAGAAGAAAAGAAAAATGGGGCAGTGACATGATTGGTTTACAAAGCAGCGGGCGAAGCTTTGTAAAAGGCTGCCTGCTGCAGAGAAGATGAAGTCCCGAAAATATCAGATCTACAAGCTCACAGTGTGGATGTGTTGTGGGCTTGTGGATCTGTGATTTTTGGTGCGCGACACACTGGTGCAACTAAGTATAAATGTGTACGGTAGGGGTGATGATCATGAAATGTAGCAAGAATGGTAAGCAGCAGCAATTGCTGTAGCAATGATTGTAATCTCAGCATTTGAGCAGGAGTGTAGGTGGAGCGAGAGAGCGAGCAGGTGCATTTCAGATTAAATAGCCTGACTTTATTAACCTATTCAATCCGGGAACGCATCTGTGTCATTTAATTTTTTTTAGCTATAACCATTATTTTAAACTTTTGGCTATTCAAAAATAGCAGATATACAAGCTCCGAGTGCTGCGCTAAGAACTGGTAAATAATATGTTTTTTAAAGCTAGCATTTGTAACTCAAATCTTTGCATCTTATTTCTGTTCTCATTTTCTGTTTTTTTGTAAATTGTTTTGTATTGAGTGTTCACAACCCTCGAAAACGAGGTGCTACATCTCAAGGGGTTAATCCTAATAAAGAGTTTCAACATATATTATAGCTAGTCTCCAATTTAAAAACATATCTGACAGTTCTGTTTATTTGTAGGTTAGATTAGACCACACCACTGCATGTCCCTACAAAGGCCAGGGCATGTCATAATATGATCATATGATGTGAATAGCTATTGTATATGAATGCATTCATTTGTATATTTTTTATAATATCTTTTCTGTCTTTCAGATGCTAAAAAAAATAACTTTTTAGAAACTTTACATGTCATTGACCCAATAGCCCTCATAGGCCATTTGTTCACATGCTGTCATAAAGTCAGTCACAAACAGAAACTGTGGTCGGACGTGACGGCTACACAGTTAAGTCACATTTTCCAACACGTGGAAACAGGCGTGTGTGTGTGTGTGTGTGTGTGTGTGTGTGTGTGTGTGTGTGTGTGTGTGTGTGTGTGTGTGTGTGTGTGTGTGTGTGTGTGTGTGTGTGTGTGTGTGTGTGTGTGTGTGTTGTCCACTGACAGCCATAAAGTTTGTTTATTTGGTCCTGCTGAATTCTTCACCCCAATTTTGACACTTTGACATTCAGATTACCTTTTCTTTTCTGTTCTTCTACACAGTCTAAACACTTATGGGTGGTGACTGTAAATATCCAAATAGTGAAAATAGACAATCTATAAGCTCACAACATGCATTTCACTATTTTTAAAATAGGGCTTAAGTGGTTAATTCATAATGTATTTTTGTACGCATAGTAGGGACTCGAGGAGACACCAAATTTCGCTTTTGGGTCTCGAGCTGGAAATGTCAGGGAAGCTCTAATCCATCGGCGCTGTCAGGCAAAAACCTCCTAACTCCATATTATAACTTTTTGTGTTTTTTTCGTAAATGAATGCCCTGATTGATCGTACTACAGCGTCACACAAAAGTAGCAGATCTGCAAACTCGAAAAACGTGGCGCGAAGCTTGTTGATCTGCTACTTTTGCTGTTTTTGAATTTGAATCCTGAAAAGTAACAGTTTTGGACATACGAGGTTTCCACCCGACAGAGACGCCATTCTACTACGCACTACTCTAAGTTTGGCTCACTCTTAAATGCACTGAAAATGTATCATAGTGGAGAACCATTCTATTCTGCTCTGCTCTCGAGTCTAGTTTATTGTGTTCCAAAACAGCATGGAGACATGCACACTTCAGGGCTGGTTGTTTCGGAGCAGGAAATGAAGCCTGGATGTTTTGTTGCCCATGTCATATGACCAGAAAGAGACAGACAGAGCGAGAGAGAGAGAGAGAGAGAGAGAGAGAGGTGGAAAGAAAAAGACAGAGCGAGCAAGAGCGGGAGAGAGAGAGACAAAGAGCCCTTTACAAATCAGACGAGTTGACTTCTTATCCTGTGCTCTGTGACAAGGTTGCATCGAGGCCAAGAATTAACACTGACACACATACACTGACACACACACACACACACACACACACACACACACACACACACACACACACACACACACACACACACACACACACACACACACACACACACACACACACACAATTTGTGCCAGGCATGCCACAACAAAGTCTAACCCTAAACCATTAGATTATACCATCCTCCCAAACAACCACACACACACACTCACTCACTCACTCGCTCACTCACAGAAAAAAGTCAAACACACGCACATGTCCTTGCTTCTCTGGGTCAGGTAGAGTGTCAGCATTATTTTGGTCTCTATTCCTACCTCTATTATTGTATGATAGTTCAGTAGTAGAGAGAGAGACACACACACACACACACACACACACACACACACACACACACACACACACACACACACACACACACACACACACACACACACACACACACACACACGTACAGTGATTCTCAACTTTTATAATTTCAAGGACCCCCCCAGTTTGATATGCATTAGACCAGGGACCCCCATTGGATAGTTCTCTTTTTCACTCGGACCCAAATCGACACTGTAAAATCTTCTGTGTTAATTTATTCTGAGAGTGCATTTGAACTCTCTCTGAGTTACAGACCTGTACGGGGCCATTTGACTACAGTATCAATCATGTAGCTGGGGACCCCCCCCCCAAAGGTCCCCGGACCCCCATGGGGGGAACCACTGCACTACTCACAGTCCAAGTCCAAGGCAAGGCCTGCCACTCCCACATAGTCTAAACACATTCAGAAGTGCGGTTTGCAGGATAACTGAAACACTTCTAGGTTGTCTTGTCTTTTGGATTCTATTCAGTTTGTTTGTTTGTTTGGCAATGTAAACGTATGTTTTCTCATGCCAATAAAGCCCTTTGAATTGAATTGAATTGAATTGTTTGTTTGTTTGTTTGTTTGTTTGTTTGTTTGTTTGCTTAATTGATTGATTGATTGATTGAATACGCTTGGGCTAAAAGGATAACACAAAAAAAAGTCCTGGGGACTTGTTTCCATTGTGTTCCTATTTTCAACTCATTAACAGAGCATAGAATATTAACGTATTAATACATGTCATACAAATAGCTATATTTACAGAGTAGAAAAAGGTAAATCCGTGCCAGTGTATATGACCCCTCATTTCATGGGGATTTAATATCTATCTGACGGATGCTTTTTCAGGCCATTTTTGAAAGAAGCCAGTGATTCTTGTGATTCAGTTGATGTCATGGCTATAGTGCAGCAGCCCAGTGGTTATCAAACATTTTAATTTCAAGGACCTCCAGTTTGGTATGCATTATTATTCCACGGACCCCCACAACTCAGAGACCTGTAACGGTCCATTAGGACTGAATCCCCTCAAGGGCCCCTGGGGGTCCCCGGACCCCACTCTGAGAAGCACTGGTCTAGCCTAATAAATGCACGTTCCTGGTTGTAAATCCTGAAATGGACTCTAGACCCTCCCCATCCCCTCATCATCAACAACCAATGATGCAGGCAGCCTACCCCTTGGGCAAGGCATGCAACCCCCTCCTGTACACACACACACACACACACACACACACACACACACACACACACACACACACACACACACACACACACACACACACACACCAGATCAGAGTGAGACCAGACCAGTGAAGCACTCAGATATAAGTCTTTCATCTAGGTCTGGTCTAGGTCTGTCTTTGAAGCAACTGGACACAATGAGTTGCCTGTAATTGCATCAATATGTGAGCTATTTGTCGTGACGCAGAGCTGGTCCCTGCATGGCTACACAGTTGCTTTTCCTAATTATTAATAGTCCGACAAGAACAGAATGATCTTCCACATTTGGACTTACCCAGTGGTGGAAAGTAACTAAGTACATTTACTCAAGTACTGTACTTTTGAGGTATTTTTTACTTTAATGGAGTATTTCCAATTTTCAGTACTTTTACTCCTACTCCACTACATACCAGTGGCAAATGAAATATTGACAACTGTAGTTACTAGTTAGTTACTAGTAGATTTGTATTATTATTACAAAACATGCATTAACCACTTCTTTATCCATATACTTCGGCTATTTGAAAATTGCAGATCTACAAGCTCACAACATATCACAAGTTGTGAGCTTGTAGATCTGCTATTTTCAAAAGATTTGTATACATTTTGAACACTTGTGAAATACGACATTCTGCATAATGAGTACTTATACTTTTGGTACATTTTGATGCCAATACTGTTGTACTTTTAGTAATCAAGTACATTTTGAATTCCAGAGTTTTACTTGTGAGTATTTCTATATTGCAGTATTGATACTTTTACTTAAGTAAAAAAAAAGTGAATACTTGTTCCACCACTACTGAGCAGAATCGTAATTAATAGTCCGACAAGAACAGAAAGATCTTCCACATTTGGACTTAACTTACCTTTCCAAACTTCTGGTGCTGCACATAAAGCTGTCCCTCCTTAACGTGGGTATCCATCCCCCTCCTCACACAACAACAACAACAACAAAACCTCCACTCCTCCCAAGTCCAACTCCTCTGGACTCCGTGCCGAGAGTTTCAACTTCAACTTCACGTTAAAATAAATAACAAAACGTGTTTTCTGGTTTATTGTTCATATAAATACCCCCACCACCTCCACCAACTTCCCCCTGTATCTGACTTCCGCTCTCCGCCAGTTTTAATAAAACGCTTTTGACGCGCAGAGAAGAGATAAAGCGGTTGGTTTCATGGTGGTGAGGAGACTTCATAAATGATGAGTTATCTAACGTCCGTTTGACGGTGTGTGTGCGTGCGTGTGTCGCCGCTCCCTCTTCTCTTCCTCCTGCGTCTCCTCCACCACGCGCTACGCAGTCTGCCTCCACTCCTCCTCCTCACTTCACTTCTGCACCCGCACTAGTGTTTTTCTTTTTTTCTCTTTTTCTTTTTCTGTCATATGAGGACATTGGCACTAGTAAAAATGCACGCACGCACGCACGCACACGCGCGCACACACACACACACACACACACACACACACCATGTGCTTTTGCTTGGTTCCATCATAACCCAGTTGCGGTGGCTGATTGGGTGACTATTAGCAGCTGCATGTGGTGCCACTCTGTTTGTCAAATGAAGGCAAACGTTGTCAACGTTGACCAAAATAGGGAGGCCAGGTGGGTTGAAGTGGTTAAGCTAAATATTTTAACAAAAACACAATCTACTTTTCAGTCCCTCGTTTGATTTGAACTTATCTTTCCCGCCATCTACTGGACGCTGCTCGTCATTGCAGCGTGGACTGGAACTGCAGTTAAAGGGATATTTCACTTTCAAAAAAAATTTTGGTCATTTTATCGTCTACTCAGGCTTTTTTGAGCCCCACAGACCGTTTTTAAGTTGCTTGATTCATTATTTAAATATTTGATATTCATTTTATCAGACACGCCCCCTTCCCATACAAACCCATTATAACTTCAAACTCCATTTTTAACATGTTAGATTCGTCAAAAACACCCGTCCTTGGTTCTGCTGACTCACCCTGCCCTCCTAATATGCGAGGGGGCCGTGTTTTTTCGATAACTTTTTTCATTTATTTTTAATATTTTTTTTGGAAAATGAAAAAAATTAAATACATTAAAACATTTAAATAAAATAAATGAAAAAAGTAATCGAAAAAACACGGCCCCCTCACGTATTAGAAGGGCAGGGTGAGTCACCAGAACCAAGGACGGGTGTTTTTGATGAATCTAACAGGTTAAAAATTTAGTTTGAAGTTATAATGGGTTTGTATAGGAAGGGGGCGTGTCTGATAAAATGATTATCAAATATCTAAATACTAAATCAAACAACTTAAAAACTGTCTAGGGGGCTCACAAAAGGCTGAGTAGACGATAAAATGACCAAAAGTTTTTTTGAAAGTGAAATATCCCTTTAAGCTGCAATGTTGCCAGGTCAGCTTATTATAATTTCCTCCCAATAATTTATTTGAAAATAGCAGATCTACAAGCTCACAAAGCGTCACATCACGACGCGTTGTGAGCTTGTAGATCTGATATTTTCAAATAGCTGATGTGATATGTTAACGTGCTCATGAGTCATGTGGCCCATAGTCGCTTCTTTTGGGCTTGTTCTCCTAGACCTGGTTGCTTGTTTCTCTCACAGAATCTGGCAACGCTGCTCAGCTGACTCGCTATCGCGAGAGATACAGTGGAGAGTCCAAGCCGGATTCCATTGATTCAAAACAGGAACAGAAAATGGCATTGGTGTTCGGAGGTGTTGAAGGGTGAGAGTGGTAAACTTCTCTATAAACGTAACATTAAATTACTTAATTGTGTGAATGAGCAGAGTGTTGTTGTGAGGGGTCAGAGGAGGGTGTTTGTTGTATTGCAAATTGCAATGTGCATCATGCTTGTTGTTTAATAATATCCAGGTGTCATCATCATTAGACAAAAAGAAAGCTTCCTGCTGGTCAGCTGACAAGTCTTCCTGTAGTGTAGAATATACAAGCACATAACGTGCTGACGTGCTGCACATTTAGCTATATGTTATATTGTATATTATAACTACTATGTTATTACATGTGGCTCTCAGAATCATGGTATGATCATTTATTTTCTCTGTCCAATTCTGTCTAGATTAGACTTGTCTAAAAAGTTATTTGTATGTCTTGTGTTTGTGTTTTTTTTATTTATTAGTTTAAATCACTTTTAGACACAAAGAGGAGTTCATTTGTATATTGATTTAATTTTGAATTTCCAACCCAGTGGATCGACCCACTCCATAGCAACGCTGGTGTCAGCAGATGGGAAGATCCTGGCAGAGACGGAGGGACCCTCTACCAACCACTGGGTGGGTGAACTGGAGGGGAAGGGAGAGGGATGGAATACTTATAGGAAAGGAGTTTTACTAACACATTTTTTCAATGCCAAGTGTAGCAGTAGTGGTTCAGAGGCGTTACACAAGCAAGCCCTTGAGTGAGAGGCGTACAGAATCTGTCATTGGCTGAATAATGAGAATAATCTCTCCTATCTTTTGTGTGTGCGTGTGTGTGTGTGTGTGTGTGTGTGTGTGTGTGTGTGTGTGTGTGTGCGTGTGCGTGTGCGCGTGCGCGTGCGCGTGTGCGTGTGCGTGTGCGTGTGTGTGTGTGTGTGTGTGTGGTCCAGTTGGTGGGGGTGGATAAGTGTATCAGTACCATTAATGACATGGTCCAGAGAGCTAAGAAGGAGGCGGGTCTGGATCCAAACACACCACTACACTCACTGGTCAGTCAAACTGCTATCTTTGTGTTTTGATGACTGAGAGATTGTCTTAAGCTTTGGTTGTCTCTGCTTTAAAAAAAAGGCAAAAAGGACTCGACACTCGACCATCGGAAAACTAGAGAAGAGGTCTTTAGCCTTGCACATTGTGTCTTGATTTATTTATTTTCATTATTTTTCAACTTAACAACCATAGATCTGTCAATTAATCAATGAAAAGTAACAGTGCAGACAGCAGATAATCTCTCATATCTAGATGTTTCTTGACCCTATCCATTGATGTATTGTTTAAGATGCATGAGAAATACAGTACATGGTACTGAGATCTGAAAATATTAACCATTTAAGGCCTATATACTTTTGCCATACGACAAAGATCCATGCTAAGATTTTTGCTATTTTAAGGGGGTAGGCGGGGGGTTAAAAATGTGAACTTCTTTGAAAGTTCTTGACAATTTTCCCAAAATAGGGACGTCAGGGTTAATCTGGTTAAGGGGACTTGATCTGACGTGTGTGTGTGTGTGTGTGTGTGTGTGTGTGTGTGTGTGTGTGTGTGTGTGTGTGTGTGTGTGTGCGTGTGTGCGTGTGCGTGTGCGCGGTGCGTGCGTGTATAGGGCATGTCTCTGAGTGGAGGAGAGCAGAAAGATGCCATAGAGAGACTGATCCTGGATATGAAGGAACGTTTTCCCTGCCTCAGCCGCGACTACTTCATCTCCACTGATGCCATTGGTGCCATGGCAACCGCCAGCAACCACGGTAATCGAGCATGGCTCTACAAATGCAGGAGTCTAGCATCTCAGAGGGTTTTCCTCACTGTGTGTCCAGAACTAATCTTCTCGCAAGTCGCTGGACCAATCAGCGCCAGATTTCTTGTGCACACTCACTACCAGTAGGCCACAGAAGTACCTCAACAATGTTTTCTCCACACATATGTTTTGAAATATTTCATTTCATTTGTTAGTATCTATGACCTATTTGTAGTCATACATCATAGATATGTCATAGATAACTTACTGATGTCATAGATGACAGGCTGGCCACAGAAAGTCTGAGATATACGTACATTGGACCCATGCTGTTTCTGCGAGGATACCGAAATCCGCGTGATTAGATTTGTTTTTCTTTCTGCTGGTCATTCTTTAGTGTCCTCTTCCTTTTCCTATGATTCATAAAATCCCTTATTGTCAGAACCGATATAGATTATTTCTTGTCTCAGCCTATGTTTACCAGAATGATATGAAATTGTAAAGCTGTGCTTTCATTTCAATAACCTTGAGGTTTACACAATTAACATTTTAGATACTCGATATGTACAATTATATTTGAGTACTATTTCTTTAAAACTAATATTTCTATTCTTATTTTATTGCTGTCTTTTGCTATTTCCTCATGTTGCTGCAATTTCAAGGAGTCAAAACCCACTTTCCTCTATTTATACATGTATACTGTTCAATGATATACTTTAGCTATTAAATGAAGGCTAGGCCTGAGAAAGCAGCGCGCCATTAACACTTCACCTTATTTGATCTGGCTTTTATAGTTGTGTGATACTGATGACAGTGCATTCCTCCCAGCTTTATGGTTTAATGGGATATTCATTTAATCTGTCAGTATTATCAGCTCTCTCAACGTTTCTGACTCTGACTCTGTCTTCCTGTTTCTCTCTGTCTGTCTGTCTGTCTGTCTGTCTGTCTGTCTGTCTGTCTGTCTGTCTGTCTGTCTGTCTGTCTGTCTGTCTGTCTGTCTGTCTGTCTGTCTGTCTGTCTGTCTGTCTCTAGGGCAGACAGACACGAGGAAATAGCAAAAGACAGCAATAAAATAAGAATAGAAATATCAGTTAAAAAAAATAGTACGCAAATATAATTGTACATGTCGAGCATCTAAAATGTTAATTGTGTAAACATCAAAGTTCTCTGTCTGTCTGTCTGTCTGTCTCTAGGAGGAATAGTCTTGATATCAGGGACAGGTTCTAACTGTAAGCTGGTCAATCCTGATGGCTCTCAGGTCGGCTGTGGGGGCTGGGGTCACATGATGGGTGACGAAGGATCAGGTAATCATGCTAGCAATGTTGTAACACAAAAGCGACAACATACACGACACGTATCATAGGTATATTTATTGATCAGTCTTTCTTTCACTCTCTCCCTACCTCTCCCTCCCTCTCTCAGCATTCTGGATCTCTCATTTGGCGGTGAAGGTGGTGTTTGATGCCATCGACAACATGGTGCCGCCTCCTCATGACATCACATATGTGAAGAAGGCCATGGAGGAATATTTCCAGGTGAGGGCGGGTAACAGACACATCGGTCAAGCCGCCGTACCTTATTTTTACCCCATTTATTCGTAATTCCTCCCAATTTAGTTATTATGCCAATGAATCCTCCCAACAAATTTCTGTGTTGCCGTGGCTATTGTCCCCCTACTGGCTTACCTGCCAGCGAGGACACCCCATCGGGAGGGCGTAGCGCCTCCGTCCTTATTCCTCCAGTTATACATTCCCCGCTGACAGGTGCCGCCCCAGCCTGTAGGATTACGTGCAGCAACAAAGATCACCCTCCCCGTCCGGCTTCCCTCCCACAAACACGAGCCAAATGTGTTCTTATAGACGCTCGGCCAAACCGGATGCATTTGCGGTGGAGTCGAACCCTGCCTAGATTCTGTGGTTAACATTACCCCTGTACCATCCGAGCACCCGACAGAAAGAAAATGTTGATTCACTTAATACGCCTCCAGTTGACATTTAAATGTCAAAACAAAGGTCTATGGAAATAAAGTGGGTTCACAAGCAAGTGTGTTATCTACCAGGTCAGCCAAGCTGTGAGCTGAACAATAATTATCAGAGTTTTTATTGCGTTTAGTTGCATTTGGGAGAGTTTCTGCAAATCGCCAAATTCAATTCCTGTGTACAGACGTGGTGCAGACATGTCGCTGATGATGATGAGGTGAAAAGTGCACGTGTAAGGTGGCGATCACACCTAAAAGCGTCACCAACAAAATCATCTTCTTGTGGTTTTGAGACACTCATGACGTTAAAATATTCTCATCTTTTCAGTGCAAGGTGTGGAGTCGCATCGCTCGTCACAGTATTTGTCCTAATGTAACTCAAATTAGTCGAAGCATATACCTGTATAGCTTGCTGCTTGGCAGAAATGAGAATTCAAAAATATATTTTAAGATATTTTAAAATACATTTTTGTGAACTGAAATGACGAACAGATGACAACTTCCTTTCTAGGCTTTCGGGAGCTGTAGTTCCAGTCTCTATATACTGTAGCATTCCGAGATTGTGGAATAGTTGTCTGGCTATGTTTCCTGTCTCTCTCCCCTGTAACTATCCAAAACGGGCAGAAAAGATCTGGGACCTCCATGGTTCCGTGGGGGGGTTCCAGGGGGTCCCCAGCAAAATGAGTCACAATTTAATTTCAATATTATTTCATTGGCTAGAAGTATGAGAGGATGTGTAAGAATGACCATTCAGAGCCTAGGTTTCATTCTCTCCACTGTTATCTCCCCACCTACAGTAATACACAGTTGTAGATTAAAATAATTCTGTCCCTGGCATAAAACCTTTTCCAATGGGGGTTCGCGGCCTAATATGTATTTTTGGGCATCCATGATATGAAAATGTTTGAGAATCACTGCCATAACTGACCAGTTAAACATAGCTCCTTTTCAGACACGTCCACTAGCCAGAATGGGTCTTAATTGACATTCCGCTACATTGATCGTTTGCTTGAATACTTTATTAACACATTGCAAACAGTTCGACAAGTACAATTTAACAAGCTATGCTAAAAGGATAACACAAAAAGTCCTGGGGGCTGTTTCCATTGTGGTCCTAAAATAACTGTGTGTTTTTCTGCAGTACTAATCCACCCTCATGTGTTTCCCCCTCCCTCTCAGGTGTCAAATCTGATGGGAATGCTGACCCACCTCTACAGAGACTTCCAGAAATCTCACTTTGCCGGCTTCTGCAAGAAGCTGGCTGAAGGTATGCATTACTTCCTGCTTGGCAGGGGAACGTGAAGACAGATTAAATGGGTGGAGGATGTGATTCACAGGACAAAATGGGAACATACACTGGTGAAAAATGAAAACATGTACAGTAACAGGATAAGTTCAAAGTACAGCATGTGATTGGTCTGTACTTTTACAAATTAATTTCACACTCATCGTCGCTGATGGGCAGAAACCTTGTATCTCCCTCATCTTTTTAACGTTCTTTTTTATTCATAATTAATGCTTACGTTGTGTGACAGTGTTACATCAAAGAAATGGAAATTTTGACATACAACGTTTCCACCCGACAGAAACGATATTAGAAAAGGGATTTGCTCAAGATCGGAGACAGATTATTTATTGTGTGTGCACGTGTTTCAAGGTTCAAGGTTATCTTCTTTATTATCCGAGTTCGTAGTACAGCAGTAACCACATAACCATAATAAATAGACAATTAATAATACAATAAAATCACATTGAATTATTTAAAAAATCAATGGCAACAGGGACAAATTATTTCTTGAGTGCATCTTTGAATGTGCATCTTTATATATGTGTTTCAGGTGCAGCAGCAGGTGATGCGTTGTGCCAGTATGTGTTCACTCAAGCAGGAAGCGTTCTGGCAAAGCATGTTGAAGCAGTCTTACCTAATGCACAAGAGGTGAGCTAAACACAAAAGATGAAAACAGAAAAATTAAGTCTGCACACTAGATCATGCTCCCAGGCATATTTATTATAGGGCTGCAACTATCTTCTTTTTCCCCCCCATAACAATCATTCTATCGTTTACTTTTTCTATTAATTGAATAACTGATAAGCCATTTTTCTTCAACAAATCAGCGTAATTCTAATCGATTAGATTGATTAACCACTTAACCTTATTTTATACAACTTTTTACAACACGTTCACACAATTCGTGGCGATAATGGATTGGGAATGATGCTGAACAACCACTGATGGTTGCATAATCTCTCTCTCTCTCTCTCTCTCCCTCTCTGTCAGTCTCTACTTAGTGGAGAACAGGGTCTGCCCATCCTCTGTGTCGGAGCAGTTTGGAACAGCTGGGATCTTCTGAAGCCAGGTCAGTCAGTGCTGATGTAGAATGATTAAGCCTGATTTATACTTTGTTGCGTGCCGGTGACATGTGACATGTAACTGAGTATAAATTAAGCATTACAGTATAAGAAGCCAGCAGTGACGTGTATTAGTTTTGAATCCACTTGATGGGACACTGTGAGGTCTCACTTGTCTTCTCTCTTTTCCTCTCTTTACACTCCCTCTGCATCTCTTTTAGTGCTGCAACTATCGGTTATTTTCTTAGCGATTATTCTGTTGATTACTTTTTGGATTAATCAAATAATCAGGAAGAGCGTTTTTAAATGTATTTTTTACATGTTTTATATATCAACAAATTGATTGACCAATAAGTGTTATTTTATACTTCGTCGCACAACAGTGTTTTGCAAAAATAGTGAAAATAGTCAAGCTCACAACGTGTCGTGATGCAATGCTTTGTGAGCATGTAGATGTGTTATTTACTATTTTGCTTAGTTTTTGCCTATAATAACATGGCCAAAATAGTGATTGATTACAAATCAATTATTTTACTAAAGGATCAATTATCGATTATTGTTTATAATCGATTAAATTGGTCAGAATCTTTTTTCTCTCTCTCTCACCAGGGTTCACGGAGTTCCTCGCCAGAGTGGCATCATCTGAGAAGTTCAAGGGTTGTTTCCGTGGCTACAGCCTCCTGACTTTGAAGCAGTCCTCTGCGCTGGGTGGGGCCTTGCTCGGGGCCCAGAGCGTGGGCGCCAAGATAGCCCTGGATTACGCGGCCAATGCCAACGTGTTCTACCAGCACACCTTCAGCAGCAGCCAATGAGAATTTGGCCTCAAACCACCCAGCCTTAACCAATCAGGATTCACCAAGATGGACCAAATAGTCTGTGATGGGAGTTGTCCATTGTGACAGAATGGGAGATATGTTCAAATTCCATATAAATGTGCGGGGATAGAAACTGCTTTATTGCTTTAATCACTTAACAAAGGAGGACAGTAACATGACGGGTCCATATAATGTTAATATTATAATACAAATTTGGCTGCATCCTTAAGTTATATAAGAACTCGTAAGGCAGTAATAAGAGTATCATTGGAAGCTGTCTGGTTTTTTTTACTTGAAGAAAGCTCTACATAATCAGATTTCAAAATTGGAGAAGCAGTTGGAGACGACGGTGCAGAAAAATTAAAACAATTTGAAATGGTAAGAAACACATTTACAGCATTTTTATTTTAAATGTAAAGTGCTTCAAGAACCACAATTAAGCGATTCCACTCCAACATTAACAATGGAATTTGTACTGTTGAGCTTTTTGCAAACGAATGAATGCTATTTCTCTGGCTTGTTATTATCTGAGCTTACATTTGATAGTGTTTACAGATGAATTGAGGACTGAAAATAATTCGGATACTGTGATTCCAGTTCACATAAAATTCCAGTCAATCTGTGCGTTAACGTCATACAGTATGTCACTTTGTGTCTTTTTAAGTAAGGTATGTGTCCTTAACATTTATTGATACTGATTTTAAAGCTGCAATCCATAAGTTATTTTAATGTTATTCTACCAATCTGTATGGTAAAGTATGAGTAACCATCTGCAGTGGTTGGAGGTAGAGTCCCTACACTTCCATTGAGACATTTAGACCCTGGTGTCAGGTTGGACATCTACTAGTTGACAAGTAGTATTGCCTGAAGCTCATACATCCCAAAAAATCCCCTGGCCAAGCAGAGATTGCCTCTGAGTGGTGGATATCTGGGCTCATGGAGAGTACATAAAACTCACAGATTGCAGCTTTAAAAAAAAAACATTCTCCATGCTTTTTTTTCTAGATATACTGTATAGAAGACACAATCCAGGCTAATCTGCTGAGCCTGCAGTCTTTCAGTAGTGGTTTTTTTTTCAGTTCACCATTAGATGGTGCTCTTTTGAGAGCCTTCCAACATACTGCAACTCAAAAGAGCAAGTCTTTTGTAAAGACTTTTCCGCACAGACAATTAGCCTTTGTTAAAAATAATTATGCCTACCTATGGTCTGACAAAAATGCTTACTGGAAAACATCATTATAGCCTTTGTGAAATCCTTTTCTGTAAAACTTGTTATAATGTTTACCAATCACTTTTGTAATAAAGGAAAAATCATGCATAGACCAGTTTGTCATCTTATCACTGCCATTCTATCATACAGTGGTTCTACCACTGTAAAAAGTTCATAAAATATGAGAGCAAGGGTGCCTTTTCACAAGCTCATAAGTTGATGTTTAAACGAGGTGGAGCTATTAAAGACAATAGGATGTAATGCACAATCTGTATGGTGGGAGTAGCCTGTTGGTTTGATAATGAAACTGAATGACATCTTCAAAGACGTGGTGCTGGGAGGATAGTGGACTAGATAAAACAAAGGGAGGAAAATATGACTTGTCTGAGAGTAGGTCAGGTCGGATGGATGGATGGATGGAGGGATAGACAGACAGACAGACAGACAGACTGACAGACCATTATTGATCCCGAAAGTAAGCACCCATCTGTAAAATGCAAAAACTGTAACCAACCAGAGACATTGGAACATTTCATAATTTGTAGGAAATATATTAAGGAAGCGTAATCACCTTCAGTCACTAAGAAAGACAAAACAGCATTAGGTCTCTTTAGGGACAACAGCAGGTAAGATATAGTGTCACATTATTTTTATTGTCTCTATTGCTTGTACCTTAGATCTTACATTATATCAATGATGTTGGAATATTAATGTGAATAAATTGACTATGACTAAAATATAATAGCTTTATATCTAATGAAAGAGAAAAGCAAATATACATTTTAAAACTATATACATTTACAATATATACATAAACAAAATTGATTTAAAAAAAATACTGATTCACATAACAATAGTACTGTTGTAGGTGTGCAACTGTTTATCGAACGGTAACTGTAGAATGGGCACCTAAACATTGTGGGCTCCACCAATGTTAAATTGGATTTTTTTCCCCAAAATGTAAAATAAAAGAATTTGGAAAATTGTCTGAAGTAACGTAAAGCCTACATGATTTGAACATGCATGGTATACATCCTTGTCAGACTTAAATTTACCCTTCAACTACTTGTTTATGCCCCTAATTACTGGCTGGTCACATGGTTTTGTAGCAATTTGTTGCAAGTGTAGAATATTAGGCCTTAAATGTCAAATGTTCAAGCCTGTTCAGATCATGTATTCTTTAAATGACTTCAGACTATTTTCCAAATTCTTTATAGTTTTACATTTTGGAAAAAAAATTACATACCTTAATAATAACATTTTGAGGTGTCCACAATGTTGTATTAATAAATTAATCTAAATATGTTTTCTCTTCTTTCTCCAGTTAGGTGGCGGTAATGCGTCTCTAAACTGGTTTACCTTCCCGAAATCAAACTACAAAGAAGAAGAACGCGGGAGATTTTGTTTTGTTGTTGTCGCTGGTCATGCTGTAACGCAAATATGAACTGGGTACGTACTGTACTTTACTCACATTTGTCGCCGTATCGTTTGTCTTTATATGGATCGTGTTGTCAAAGACGACACACCGATGCAATGATGTCGGGTTGTCTGTCTAGCTTAGCTCTGGTCCATAACGTTATAAGGAGTTTTACTTAATGCTATGTTACTTTTCAGCCGTTGCCCACACACCCCCGGTAGCGCAGAGTCTCGTCTCTTGTAAAAGATAAATACAAATAAAATACTCTTTCGCTACTCATCAAAACAAAGACGGTGTTAAGATTTTGAAAGCCTACATTCCTTAGTGGGAACACTCTGCGCCCCCCACCTCACGTCTAAAATACACTTTTTGGGCAGAAAAGAAAATATTGAAGGAAAAATGTTGTATTTACTCCACTGCGCCCCTTACAGATCTTGTCAATAGGAAAGGTCCATTGACCAGATCTGTAGGGGGCGCAGTGGAGTAACTAAAAATATTTCCATCCGGTGACATATTTTCTTTTCTGGCCTAAAGTGTATTTTAGACGTAAGATGGGGGGCTCCGAGTGTTTCCACTAAGGAAAGAAGGCTTTCAACATCTTAAAACCGTCTTTGTTTTGGTGAGTAGCGAAAGTGTATTCTTTATTTTTTTACTGGAGACGAGAGGCCGCGCTACCGGAGAACTCATTCCAACGCTAAGGACCAGAGCTATGTCTAGCTCAGTGGTTCTCAAACTTTTTAATTTCAAAGACCCTCGTAACTCTGAGAGTGTACAAATCAAATGGGTCCATTTGACCCCCGTCTAGGAATCGCGCGTGTGTGTGTGAGTGTGAGAACCCCACTTTGAGAACCACCGCTGTTTACTTCAGACATTTACTGTCTGTCAACAGAAAACAGGTGCATTAATTAATACAGGAGGTAATTATAATCACACTTGAAGTGTATGTGTTGTTCATTGAGGGACGTTAGTGTGTGTTTAGTGCTGCTGTGAATGCCATCCCGCGTTGCCTACATAGAATGTGCTCCATGTTACTTTATCTCGTGGAAAAGTGAGATATTTTACTAAATATACACGTTTTCTGCCGAATCTTTCAGTTATGAAACTAAATGAGAAGTTCCTCGCCAGAGCAGGCGAAAACTTCTGGGAACTCAGATTAAATGAGAAGAGGCTGAGCTGACCCCAAGTCACAGCAGCAATTAATTATTGGGTGAGTATAGCTGTAGTATACAACCCTCGTAGACGTATTTATGATTCTGACGTTTTCAATCTACGAGAGTTGTAGGGTGCACTTCCTATAGTGCTTTGGACTTTCTGCACTATGCCCCGTAGACACTCCAAACATTGTACAAAATGAAAATAAAGGCGCTTACCCCCGAGCCCCAAATGTTAACTGGGTCTACGGGGTAGTAGTGTAATGTAATAATCCATATCTTTCAATAAAGAAGTGTTTTAATGCCGTCTGTGGCCGATTCTGTCGGAAGTTCCCAATGGGCGGTAGTGACGTGAAGTGAGGGGGCGCATCCGGTGGAACCCGGAATTACACTAAATGTAAACAGGAAGTAAACGAGGGTGAAAAAATGGCGTTCGGCCACAGACGGCATTAAAACACTTCTTTATTGAAATATATGGAT
Organism: Gymnoscopelus braueri; assembly: GCF_963280865.1. Taxonomy (NCBI): domain Eukaryota; kingdom Metazoa; phylum Chordata; class Actinopteri; order Myctophiformes; family Myctophidae; genus Gymnoscopelus; species Gymnoscopelus braueri. The sequence continues at coordinate 23,427,669 of NC_137620.1, read as the reverse complement.
TATTACATTACACTACTGCCCCGTAGACCCAGTTAACATTTGGGGCTCGGGGGTAAGCGCCTTTATTTTCATTTTGTACAATGTTTGGAGTGTCTACGGGGCATAGTGCAGAAAGTCCAAAGCACTATAGGAAGTGCACCCTACAACTCTCGTAGATTGAAAACGTCAGAATCATAAATACGTCTACGAGGGTTGTATACTACAGCTAGGGTGAGTACACATGGCAATGCATGCGTGCCATGTTGTAATCTATGGCTGTGAATTCAACATGCATTATATGAAATATCAGACATTCTAGCGGGCTAGCCTTGATGCTACGATAAAGAGAAGGGGATTATGTCACAGTTTATAGAGATCTGAAAATCCTGTGTTTGCTATATGTGTTTTTTTGTATTGATTGAATACTTTATGAACAGTGTGCAGATTGTACAGAGGTACGGTTTACAAAGATTGTTAAAAGGATAACACAAAAAGCCCTATAGGGGCTTGTTTCCATTGTGGTCCTGTAGTGTAGTTCTCCTCCTTGAACACCTTGATGGTAGAATCCTCTCACCCTGGCCCCCACCCCTCCATTCTCTGTAAATATACCTTATGATTCTACTAAGCTTTATTCAAAAAAAAATTGTATTGTATTATATGTATGATGAATTGAATATGAATTGAGTGCAATGGACCACAATGGGAAACAAGCCCCTTTTAGCATTATAATCGTGTTAATAAAGTACCGTAGAGCCTTGGACAAGACAAGACTGACAGATTTTGTTTATCGATTCTGACGTTTTTGTATCTATAATAAAGTCATGTCCCAGGCTAGACTATTGGTGACACTACGTCCACTATAATATGGGTTGATGATCATTACAAGGTCTACTGCCCTGTTCACTCTGTGAGAGGTGTTGTGAACTCATTTTATCTTTTCTAACAGACAGAACAAAGCGCTATCCCTCCAATGAGTTGTACACCACTTGTCTCTGTTGTTAAGCAGAATGAATGTGCTCTCTCCCCCCAGCTCATGGGAACAGGTCCATCATGTTGATAAGTGCAGAGCAGAAGGCCCTCATCAGCCAGGTGTTTGAGGCCTACGTGACTGAGCATCATCGTGGTGGCATTCTCCAGATTGTCACGGAAACCGATGAGAGCTTACACCATGCAATCGTCATTAACGCCATGACGCTGTTTGAAGCCAACATGGAGGTAATGGCAGCAGTAACTAGATTTAGCATATGAGGATATAAAAAAAAGGACCAGACTCGGGAAGGTGAATATGCAATTTCATCTCTGAACTTCTCTGGACACAGGTTGGTGACTATTTCAATGCCTACCCCAATGAAGTACTGGCTATATTCGATGAAGCTCTGCACAGAGCAGCAGAGGACATCGTTCAGGGGGCTTCGCAGGCAGGTGGGGTGAAGGTCAAACCCTCTCTTCACACCCGTATTACAGGTTGGTGAGGTTTAAGGTTGTTCATGTTTTTCTGTTTTTCATGCCCTATTACTCCTACTACTCTTAGTCAGGGCAAAGAATGGATGGAGATGTCACACAAGTCACAAACTGCATTCAACCATCTTGATTAAGTGTCTTCCTGTGTGGTATGACCAAGATGTGATCTGTTTGGAGATGTTCAACCCAATTTGTTAGGGTCTTTCTTTGGAATCCAAACCACTTTGTGGATTTGATTGTGATGTGATTGTAACAAAGGTAACAACCAGGTCTGAAGGGTAGTTTTTGTGGTGTGGAGCTTGTTAAGAATGTATTCTGATGTGCTCTGACACCACAGTCCTTTATTTACAACAGACTGAGATATACGAATATGGTTCAGCAGGAAAACGGCTTCTCCATTTTGATTAATTTGAGAAGCTTCTCTCAATGAGCCATTATAGAATAGCCCAACCAAGTGTTTTTATGCTAGCTGTGCTATAATAAATTACTCTGTTGAATTATCAAGCTGTGTGCAAATGCACTTTTGTGTATGCAGTCACAGATATGTTGTGAAAGCCTTTCATTTTATTATATTGTCTGTTTTTGATTTGAAGACTGATTTCCAAATGTTTCTCTTGTATTCTGTTTTATATTAAATGCTCTTCCACAGGTCTTCCAGTGTGTCCAGAGCTGACTAGAGACACCATTCCTAGGTCCAGGGATGCAGGACACTTCCTGTCTGTTAATGGGACTGTCATACGCACAAGTGTCACTAAGGTAACATCATGGATAGGATTTTGAAGTCTGGTCTGTAGTCTGTACAGGAGCAACTTTTAACACCTTTTAAGTCACACTACGTGTCCCAATCTGATCTCCCGACATTCTGTTATAGTCGGCACAAGTCAGTTTGGTATATCGGGAGGCCTTTATGTAGTGGTCACATCCCACTAATTCATGAAATGAATGTGCCCCCCTCACAGGTCCTGGAGTACGAGAGGGATTACATGTGTGCCAAATGTCGCAATGTGTTCACAGTGCAGGCTGACTTTGAACAGTTCTACACCTTCGTCCCTCCTTCCTCCTGTCCCAACGAGGACGGCTGTAACTCCTTCAAGTTCACCTGTCTGTCTGGAGGCTCTGAGCCCGCTGCCTGCAGGGACTACCAGGAAATCAAGATACAAGAGCAGGTGAGGACACCTTTAAGTACACCAGCAGTGGGTTGTGTGTGCAGTGCTCATTTGTGGCTGTGATCCTCCACTTTTATAATTATTTAAAGCATTTAAAGCAAACCAAGTGTATCTTGGATGGATCGTGTCAGCTACCTGACCTAGCCTAGTCTTGCATTGTGCATGTTTATTATTCATTTATTACGGTGTGGCTTTTATTTTATAATGTAAGTAAGTAGGCTGTGACTGTGATCATGCTGAAAATTGCCCAAAATTTGAGCCATGCATTTTCTATGCGGATCTCGAGATCTACATAAATTCCATACTTTGCTTACTTCAATCCCAACACGCAGTCAAGTAACAAAAGATGTTTAGAAATGTGTGCTGGAGAGTGTTAATATTTCTATGTGGCTGTTTGTCCCTTCAGGCTCAGAGGCTTTCAGTGGGCAGCATTCCTCGTTCTATGGTTGTCGTCCTGGAAGATGACCTGGTGGACAGCTGCAAATCTGGTAAAACATTTAAATGGCAAGGTGCTTGAGGTGCGAAATTAGCAGCTCTACAATCTCACAATGTATGTCGCATCACGAAACGCGTTATGAGCTTGTACATCGGCTATTTTCGTCCGTAAAGTGAAAAAAGGAGGGGACCAATTACAGACCCCTTGAGGACCCTGGTAAACTAAGTATATAGGGTTTAATTGTTTCAGATTTATGGTGTAATAATAATAACCACCTACTGTAGTTATATTTGCATTGCACAATTTTATATTGAATATTTGAGTCATTTTAGCTTACCCTGGGAGTCTTTATATATGATTCAAAAGCTCCTGTATTAATAATACAATTAATCGTGTTTATTGCTCTCAGGTCACAATGCCAGAGTTATGGTTAATAATGCCTCTGATGGAAGTTGTGTGTGTGTGTTTCCAGGAGATGATGTAACGGTGTACGGGGTGGTGTGCCAGCGCTGGAAGCCCCTCTATGATGACACACGCTGCGACGTGGAGCTGGTCCTCAACGCAAACAACCTAGAAGTCAACAACCAGCAAGCTAGCGCTGCTCTCTTCATGGAGGACATTCAGAAGGAATTCGATGCCTTCTGGGACAGCTACCGACATGACCCCATCTCTGGTACCCGTTACTGACCTCTAACCCTTCTTACCTTTTGTCAGGAAGATTTGTCTCCCAAATTGCCATGGAGGGACAAAAAGAATTTGGCCGATATATATTGGCCATTATTTGACTTTTTTGACGACCTCTGTATCTGCAATCATGCGGACACAGACTTACAGTCGCGAACATAGTATGTCCTAAATGTTAGAAAGCCTCAATAATTCAATGGTTATTAATGTAACATTTGTACATTACATTTGTCCACCGTTGTGAAATTAGATATTTGACATGCTCTCTCTTTCTCTCTACCCTGTCCCTCCACAACACCGTTGTGTCCCTGCCTGTCCTCTTCCCAGGCAGAAACCACATCTTGCTGAGTCTGTGCCCACAGGTGTTTGGCATGTATGTGGTGAAGCTGGCAGTGGCTCTGGTGCTGGCTGGGGGCGTGCAGAGAATAGATCCTTCTGGAACCAAAGTCAGGGGTAAGGAAGGCCCTTTGACACTAATGCCTGATTTATAATTGGTTGTGCATCGCGTCGTGCAGACACGCAGCTAAAATAGCTGATCTACAAGCTCACAACATGTCGCTGCGCAACACATTATGAGCTTGTAGATCTACTATTTTAGGTGCACAGCCCAGGTGACGTGCTTCAGTCTTCATGCTTTGAGTCATGTTTAATATCTCATTGTATGTTAGAAATTAATAGTTTTTTAATACGCTGAATGTTTTTCATATTTGTTATACAGTAGTTCAAGTGTATTGTTGATTATCAGGGTTGTGTCCCATGTGTAGGTGAGTCTCATATGTTGCTGGTTGGGGACCCAGGAACAGGCAAGTCTCAGTTCCTGAAGTACGCTGCCAAGATTATACCTCGCTCTGTGCTCACAGCTGGAATCGGCTCTACAAATGCAGGTACTCCTTCCACAAGCTAGGCTGAAATGATTGGGTGTTACTGTTATATATCCCGATTTATGTGCACAGACTGCACACATCCAGTGCCAACTTGCCAGTTAAAAGGTCCACAATTGCTTGACTTCTTTGACATTTCTTTACATTGACATTTCAATTATTGTTATTTTGAGCGATGTGATTCAATATTTAGTCAATGTGATGGGAGGTACATACATGGTCCTGAACCATCAGGAGTCCAGTCTGTTCCATTTACCCGTTTGCCAGAGAAGCTTGCAACTTACAATGAGAATCCTAAAATATACAGGCATTTTAACCACATCGGGTGCGATCTAGAGAAGTAATGTCAAGTCCTTAGACAAATGAAAAACTGAAAACATACCAAAATCATGGCACTGCTGATAAGTGATTGTTGATTATTTCTGACATTTTTTGTCATTTAATCCAGGTTTGACCGTGGCAGCAGTGAGGGATGGAGGCGAGTGGCATCTGGAAGCTGGGGCTCTGGTGCTGTCAGACGGTGGACTGTGCTGCATTGATGAATTCAACAGCATCAAGGAACACGACCGTACCAGCATCCATGAAGCTATGGAACAACAGACCATTAGTGTGGCCAAAGCTGGGTATGGCAAACACACCAAGGTCTAGGGACTTGCTTAGATGATTTGTTAAACTATAATTACATTTCTATTAATTGTCTTCACCTCACTTAAATGAAGGAGAATGATTAAGAGAAAGACCTTTTGAGACCTTAAAGAAAATATTAAGAAATTAACTGGAAGGATGCACAAATTAATTAATTTATCCTTGATGTCTAAAAAAATTCTCCGCTGTACAGTTTGGTCTTTAATCTGATTATCACTCTTCTTCTGTGTACAGTATGGTGTGTAATCTGATTGTCTGTGTACAGTATGTGTAATTTGATGTTCTGTGTCCAGTATGGTGTGTAAACTGAACACACGCAGCAGCATCCTGGCAGCCACTAACCCCAAAGGCCAGTACGACCCCAACGAGCCAGTGTCTGTGAACGTGGCCCTGTCCAGCCCGCTGCTCAGCCGCTTTGATCTGGTTCTGGTTCTCCTCGACACCAGGAACCCAGAGTGGGACCGCATCATCTCCTCGTTTATCCTGGAGGAGAAAGGTACGAACTGGTTCTGTTTCTATATCAGGGGTGTCAAATTGCCCCCCCCCACCCCCAGTGGGAAGACGGGATATTGCCCTTCATTAAGTGCCTGATTCCTCATCTCTGCCAGGAGAGGCCAGTGATGCTGCTTCCTCCTCGCTGTGGCCCATGGAGAAGATGAAAGCCTATTTCTGTGTGATAAAACGGCTGCAACCGCAGGTATCCGAGGAGGCCAACATGATCCTAACACGCTACTACCAACTGCAGAGGCGGAGCGACAGCCGCAACGCTGCGCGCACCACCATCCGCATGCTGGAGAGCCTCAGTAGACTGGCTGAAGGTACGCAGAGACAAATGAATTGACAGAATTACTGCTTTACTAGATACTATAGTACAGTTGAGGAGATACACAGTAGAGATACAGGAAATGCACCTTTAATTTTGGTAGTTTTATAAGACGTGTGGGTGTGGGTTGAGCTTGTACAGTAGATTATCTATTTTCGCTCTTTCACCTATAATGACAAGTCGTTAAATCTGTCTGTGGGTTTTATAAATATTGAATCCCTGAAAAGTATTAACAAGAGCTTTTGACTAAATAACTACACTGGAACACAGGTTATGTTTTCCATTTCCTGAAAAGTAACGGTTTTGGACATACAAGGTTTCTGCCTTACAGAGACGATATGATATGACTATCATTAAGGTGTTTTTCCTGTGCAGCCCATGCCAAGCTGATGTACAGAGAGACAGTGACCATAGAGGATGCTGTGGTAGCCGTCTCTGTCATGGAGTGCTCCATGCAGGTGAGTAAAGTCAGCAAACAACACCATCCTTGAAGTATGTCTACGTCTAATTATAAAGTGTGCATGCGTATTTCCATAGCCAAGCCACTAATAGACTTTTTCAATAACTTCTACTTCTTGCCACGTACAGTATTATTGACTTATAGCCTTATTTATACTTAGTTGTGGGTCATGATTGTGCACCTAAAAGAGACGATCTACAAGCTTATGTTGCGACCTTATAGATGCTATTTTAACCAGTATCTTTTCTGGGGAAAATGGCTCATATTGAGGCTAGGGTATCACCTTTCATCAAAACCTCTCCACAAGAAACAAATTAACTGAGTTGACTTGATTTCTATCACTGCATCCTCCTCTAGGTTCAATTCTCCACCATTGTACTGTTAACTGGTATTCTTTGTTAGCCCATTGGTGTTTTGTCTGCTCTTGTCCCCAGGGTGGCGCATTACTGGGAAATGTGAATGCCTTACACACCTCCTTCCCTGCTGAGCCCTGTCAACAGTATAGAACACAGTGTCAGATAGTGCTGGAAGGGCTCAACCTGCCTCACCTACTCAACAGAGACATGGACAGACTGGCCAGGTGAGGATACGCTTTATCTACATAGAATGTGGCCATTTTCTTTTAGGATAGTTCAGACTAATTAGGACTTCAACTATCGTTTACTTTGTTTGTGATCGATTACTTTTTGGATTCATTGAATAATCGAGAAGCTAAAATCTAATAGATTATCAACTTAATTGATTAGTGTGATTAACCAGTTAAGCCCTACTTTATACTTTGTCGTACAACTGTCACAAAAATAGCGCAATAGCCGATCTACTGTACAAGCTCACAACGCATCGCATTGAGCTTGTAGAGATTATTTAGAATAATGTATGTGAGCATGCGTTCTGAACGGGAGTATAAGTGGGCCTTAACCACATACACCCTATATAATTTACCGGAATCCCCCAGGGGTCTTTATACTAGCCCCCTCCTTGTGTCCCTCTACACCAAATATTTTCGCCGAATGATTGGCCCCAGAATAGGGACGCTAGGGTTAACTCTGCTAGTCTTGGAATACTGTGTGTTCATCTCACTCCATATTCCCTCTCTTAGTCTTCACTGGCTCAATTTTCTCTTTCTCTCACTTTTATCATGTTTCCATCTATTCCTGTTTTGTGTTTTAAGTTATTATAATGATATATGATTATAACAGTGCTTACCAACATTAGGCTAATTATTTATTTTGTTTGCGTCCCCCTAGCCTGAAAAGTATTAGCCCGGGCTCTGACCATACAGATTCGCAGATCCTTCCGCCCCACAACCCAACCACTCCCGACAACAATGACTTGACATTGGACAGCAGCCTGGACTGGTTCGAATCTCTAGCAGCCAGCGAATCAGTGTCTTCCCTGAACATCACCTCCACCACCATCACGTCAACACAACAAAACATCAACAGAAAAGAAAATGGTACGAAATCACCAGAAACAGCCATGTTACCCCAAAACCACAACATCCATACTTCAGCGCAAGTCCAGCGAGCATCGAAAATTGGTGACGACACATCGCTAGGCAGCAAATTCACGTCGAATGGAGCTCCCCGTGAAGTAGCCAGCACTGTTTCAGAAGAGCAGAGGAGCCACAGTGAGGCCGAGAGACAAAAGGAGAACTCTACAACATTGCAGGTAAGAAGGAAACATGATCGAAAGAGACAGAACCACGGAAGTAAAGTGGTGCCAACAGCTGATTCAGAAGCTCCAGCCTCTGTGGTGCAGAAAGTCTCCAAGAAGCTGCGAGATAAACGAATAAAGCAACTTCAGGTGAGTCATCACCACAAAGACGATGACGAGGAAGGAGAAAGGACAGCAAGAGGAAGCAACATCAGGAAAGATGAAAGAGATCGTTTAGAACGGGAGTTCTCCTGTGATGCCCCCATAACCCCCCAAAGTAGCAGCACCCCCACAGTGGGAAAGAAACGCAACTCAAAGAACAATTTGATCGATCGGTGCCTTGAGGAGGAAGGGGAGTTTGAGACAAAAAAAGGGAGTAAGATTGTGTCTACTGATGGGGTTCAGGAGAGGACGACAGGGTCAGACCTACACGCCATGTTGTCAAGTTTCAACTTCAAACCAAGGGATAAGATGAACCGCAAGCAGCAGCAGCCAGAATCTGCTCACCTGGACAGAATAGACTTTAACAACACTGACAGCTGCAGAACAGCCATGGTTAACAATCCAACAAGTACATCTACAATCAGTCTGGACTCGGCTGCCCCAACAAGAGAGCCACCCAGACCAGGGGAGGGTCAAGATAGGCAACACCAATATCTGCCAACAGGTGGCATCAGTGTAGAAATAGTTGCTGCGAAGAGAGAGGGTGGCACTGCTCCCAAAGTAGGCAGGAAGAAGGGAGGGAAGGAGGTGGTAAGAGAAGATGGGAATGATTCAAGAGAAGCTGTGGGAACAAAGCTCTGTGAAATAAGGAAAGGGGCCAGTTCTATCCCCAGGAGCGATGGCACACAGCATAAACGGCAACAGCTGCTAAACAAACTCACTAGCTCTGAGACAATACCAGATACCTACAACATTTCGGCCCCTAAACCTAGCTCCTCCATTGATCCGCTGATCACACCACCCAGACCAGACTGGAGCAAGCCCACTGTGGCCACCTCCACCTTGGCCAAGCTCTCACGCTTCTCCTTCACAGGCTCCACAGAGCCAAAGCCTGTATCTGAAACCACATCTACGAGACCCAGACAAGTCCAGACTGTGTCTAACACAGATATCCCTGCTAACTTCTCAGGTTCTAAAGAACAGAATACTTTCACAGCTATTAAAGACCACAGAACGTCCTCAGCACCCGAAGGACAAGTGGCCACATCCATCATAACCGCTGTGGACAGTGGATCACAGCCAGCTCTTGGCACACAGCGTGCACCAGGGTGGCAACCCAACATGGCTTCAGCTTTTCCAAAGCAACCAGCGACCTTCCAAAGGCAAACCCTACCTCAGTACAGTGCCGTTAATAGACACGCATCACAACAAGACGTGACAAATCACACTGGTATTGTCAGCAACACAGTCAAACTGCCAACGACCAATGGTGGCCATGGTGACAATGTCGCTGATGCCACTGTTGGGAGCTGTGTTAATTCTAAGAAGAGGAAGTGCTTCGCGCTGGCTCCTCCATCCAGTAGTGGAGGTCTGGGATCCAAGGGCCTCTTCTCTGAACTGTCCCTGTTCAACTCTGAAGACTTCAATGATGACGATCTTGACGTTGACTGGAACACAGAAGCTGGGAAGAGAGCCAAGGTCTAAGTGTGTGTGTGTGTGTGTGTGTGTGTGTGTGTGTGTGTGTGTGTGTGTGTGTGTGTGTGTGTGTGTGTGTGTGTGTGTGTGTGTGTGTGTGTGTGTGTGTGTGTGTGTGTGTGTGTGTGTGTGTGTGTGTGTGTGTGTGTGTGTGTGTGTGTGTGTGTGTGTGTGTGTGTGTTTATCATGTGTGCGTCATAATCCATGTATTGCAATTTATTTCTGTATAAAAAACAACAAACCATGATGATCAAATTATTTTGTAATGAAAGGACAAAAGACGTCCTGAAATATGCCTATTTTTTCTCAAAGAATTAATAAATGTGTATATATTACACATATATACACATAAATACTGTATATAGAAATATGTCTTGTTTTTCTATAATAGAAATACAGTATGTCTGCATTTTTCTTTTGTTGTCTGTCTATGGTTTCAGGAGGAGTAAATAAAGGTCTTCCATATGGCGGTCCGGTGTCCTGATGACATAAATGAACTTTAATGGAGTAAGCTGAAGCCTGTTACTTGAGCAAAATTATTTGATTAACCCATTAAAACCGGGATTGTCATTTAAGATTTTTGCGTTGGCTATTCAAAAATAGCAGATATACACGCTCACAGTGCGTCACTTCATGGCGCGCTGCGAGTTTGTACATCTGCTATTTTTTTTTAAATTTTTGGAAAATCTTGAAAGTGTGAGAACTACTGATTTAGAAGGCATTTGTAGAATCGGCCTCAGGTCTTAATGGGTTAATGTTCATACATTATCACAATTGTAGACAAAACATATACAAATCAATGAGTATTTAATATAGTTTCTATGTTTGTCGTTGAGTTGTAAGATGACTCATGAACTTAATGAATTATTCACTCATCTTTAAATTGATTGTCTTTACTGAGTGACCTTTCATAATTTCTATGAGGTTATGTAAATTTAGGGCCCAAATTTAACCAACCTCAGGAATTATTTTCTCTTTAAGCCGAGGGAAAGGGACAATGTTTTTTTCTCCAGATATCGATTAGTCTTCTTATATGAAAAATGCTGTATTTTTTATTAACAGGGCTTAAGTAGTTAATGTGCAGTTGTGCACATGTAATGCACATTTGATCCTGCTTTTGTACAGGAGTTTATGGGAAAGCGATCAGATTTCATATCCATCAGTCTGTTCTTTCCAGTGGTGGAAAGTAACAAAGTACATGCACTCAAGTACTGTACTTTTACAGTACAATTGAGATATTTGTACTTGAGTATTTCCAATTTCCAATACTTTTACTTCTACTCCACTACATCCCAGAGGCAAATATTGTACTTTTACTCCATTACAATTATTTGAAAACTTCAGTTACTAGTTATTTTGTAGATTTTGATTATTACAAAACATTCAGCCACTTCAGCCCTATATACATTTCGGCCACTTGAAAATAGCCGATAGTCAACAATCACGACGTATGTGAGCTTGTAGATCTGCTATTTTCAAACGATTTTTATGCATTTGAAAACTTGAAATGGGACATTCTGCATAATGAGTACTTTTACTTTTGGTACTTCAAGTACATTTTGATACCAATGCTTTTGTACTTTTACTCAAGTGAATTTTGAATTCCGGACTTTCACTTGTAACAGAGTATTTCTACATTGCAGTATTGATACTTTTTCCTCCACTGATCAGATTTCATATCAGTCTGTTCTCTCTCCATCTCTTCTCTTTATTGAGCAAATTCAGCTTCACAAGTGCACAAAGGGAGACATCATGTCCTTGTAGGGCTTCCATACAAAACATCCGGGTCCACATTAATAATCCTTTTCCCACATCATGCACTGAGCCGTTAATCAGTGTTGCCATGTCGGCTTATTATAAGTGATTTTGGGCTTATTTTTCTGTAAAGTTGCTTGTAAAAATTGGTGGTTGTGGTTTTTTGGGCTTGTTTCTAACGTGTACTTGCTTATTTCGGCTTGCTTCCAAAGTTTTGTAATCTTTTTTTTAACCAGTGGTTCTCAAATATTTTCATAAATGTTTTGTGCCGGCAGGGAGCATTTGTTGTTAGAATGTTTCAAAAAAATATTCCAAATATTCCACATTTTATTTCAAGAGTTTTTGAAAATAGCAGATCTGCAAGCTCGAGCTTGAAGATCAGCTATTTTCAAATAGCCGACGCATATTATAGGTTTAAAGTGCTCATGTGGCCTAGTTGCTTCTTTTGGGTTTGTTTTCCCACTGGTTGCTTATTTCTCTCATAACATATGGCAACTCTGCCGTTAATCCACTGGCAACGGTTTTGTTCCATGTCGGTGTAATGTGGGAACAGCCGACAGGACCTGCACGGGACACACACAAACAACATATTTTTGTGAAAAACAGTGCAATCAAAACCATAGATATAAACTAAACATCCAAACACAGCGTTAAGCCAACATGCCCAACGCCTGCCACACGGTGTCCGCCAACTGGACCGACTCCGAAATCAGGGCTCTGCTGTCGATCCGCTCCGAGGCCGACGTGATCCAGCAGATCTCCGGCACCGTCCGGGACGCGGTGGTCTACGACAAGATCACCGACACGCTGCGCGGACGAGGGTGGATCCGGAGGAAGGCGCAGGTGATCAGCAAGCTCAAGAGTCTGCGGAAGAAGTACCAGACGGTGAACGAGCACCACGGTGGTGGTAGGAGCGGCAGCGCAAGGCTGCAGTGGCCGTACTTCGACATCTGCGAGTCGATCTGGGGGTCCAGCGGCGGCCAGGCTGCGAACCCCGGGGCCGTGAGCACCGCCGCGGAGCCCGAGGAGTCTGAGGAGAACACCACCGGCACCGAGACGATGGATGGTGGAGCCGGTATGGCTGTCACTATTATCGTCATAGATGTATTTTATCGAGTCTGACTTTTACTTTCGTATCTACGATAGTCTTGGCTAGCATCCCCCAGTGCTGCCTGCACTTTCACCAGTAAAGCCCGTACTTCTCCGTACGTGTACAAAGCTTACCCGCTTGCCCCAAATGTTTACTCGCGCTCCGGAGTCTTTATGCAATGTATTAGTCTGTATTTTTCAATAAAGAAGTGTTTTAATCCCGTCTGTGGCCAAACGCCATTTCCCCCTACGTTTGCTTCCTGTTTACATTGAGTTTAATTCCGGTTTTCACCGGATGCGCCCCGTCATTACCGCCCATTGAGAAGTGAACTTCCTACATAATCCAACACAGACGGGATTAAAACACTTCTTTATTGAAAAATATGGACTAATACATTGCACAAAGACTCCGAAGCGCGGGTTAACATTTGGGGCAACCGGGTAAGCACCTTATTTCAATTGTTTTGTACATGTATGGAGAAGCACGGGCTTTACTGGTTTAAGTGCAGGACGCACTGGGGGGGGGGGGGTGCTAGCCAAGACTGTAAATATAAAAATGTAAAAAAAGATAAAATACATCAATAATAGTTTTAAGTTGACGATTAATTGTCATGCAAATAATTGTGATTAACGATATAATTGTGTTTGAACATGTTGGCATTGGAACAGAATAAAGATTTAGGGCTTTGTAAATAAGATAAATTGCAAAGGGCAGATATGACAAATAATTTACTTCCATATACAAAGAAATTACACATTACACATTTAATAATAATTTTATACTTGTATAAATATAAAAATAGCGGAAATAGCTGATCTACAAGTTTACAACGACAAGGACATGTTGTAAGCTTGTAGATCTGCTATTTCAGCTATTTTTGGAAAATGTTTGAAAATGTATGGAAAATTTTCAACATAGAAACGATTATGGCGATTATGCAAAAATCATTGTGATTATGTAATAATTGTGACAGGCCTAGGAGCCGGGGATACAACCATGGATGGAGATCATGATGATGATGACGAGACTAGCGGCGACAGAACCACATATACAACCCCAAAAGAAGAGGAGGTCGAAGTGGGCCTAGAAGAACCCGCTACAGAAAGCTGTCCAACAGGTGAGTTTTTAGACTGTAAAGATATGATTGTTCAGTGGTGGAAGAAGTACTCAGATATTTTACTTAAGTGAAAGTAGCAATACCACAATATAAAAATACACTGTTACAAGTAAAAGGCCTGTGTTCAAAATGTTACTTGAGTAAAATTACAAAAAATACAAAAAAGAGTTCTTCCACTGGATGGTCAGGACTAAGATGGATGAGGAGTTATCGGGGCTTGGCTGCAGTGCGCCAAATTTGGGTATATTGGGGTAGAGTCTTGTTTTTTACCCTGGAGGACCAGGTTGGTGGATGCAGGCCATGGACGGATTTAGGGTCAAGAAAGTCCCTGGGGTAGTATCCATGGAAACCCCCTCAGATATCCAATTCCATTCTCACATGGCATCCTGCATCGAGGCTTTTTTACAGTCCCATTAAAAAAAAATTCTAGTTAAACTCACCCCAAAGGTCATTGTGCATGTTTGCCATACTGTATCATTACTCCCCAGGCCACCATACAGTAGTAATGTAAGGTGACTCCACCAAACAGACATTCGTCTGTGGTAAATCCTTGCTGCTCAGGGGCTTCTGACTTCCAGGAGCCTCGGCCAATCGAGCCTGGGCAAAGTATCGTAAGTTTGCCCTGAGAACCAGAAGCCTCACACTGGGGTTCAGATATAATTGTATTGATATTTGCAAACGGTACATCACCATTAGCAACTTATCGTCATGCTTGTTTCCTTTAGCCTTCCTGCGATTCTAACCAAACCTAAACCCAGGACATAAATCACAAATGAGACATTTAATCTCCATAGACAATAGTAGCACAATAACACAACAATAGAACAATAAAAATGTGTGTGTGTGCACACTGAGACATGCTGGCAAGTCCTTCTGTCATCCAATAGCACTGGGGTGTGCTATTGGATGAGAGAAGGACTTGGATGAGAGAAGGACTTGACAGTAATGTCTAATAACTGCTGCTAATTAAGTATAGTTCCTTGCTTAGAGTTATAGCCGATAGGTGGAAATCCACAGTATGCATACGACCGTTGAAATTGAGATTTTACTTGAAATTGAGATTTTACAAAAATGGCATTTTATTTAACAGGACAGTTTTGTACCTTGCTTGGTCATCATACAAGTTAATGTTAACTTGTATGTTAAGCATAATCGTGGGTGACTTGACTAATAGTTGTTGATGTCCTTTTGTGTGTGCTTTAGAATCTCCTCATCCGCCTCCGCGAAAAAAGGCCAAAAAAACCTCCAGGCTCCAGCAGATGTCAGAGGACATGCAAAAGCTTTTCGGTGAAATGGACAGGGAGTATTACCGCAGAGAGCACCTCCGACTGCAGGAGCAGAGAGACTACGAGGAGAGGCTGCGGAAGAAGGCAATGGAGAGGGAGGAGAGCGAAAGGACCTGGCAAATGGCCATGTTTAGAGACATGCAGGAGACTCAAGTCAAACTCTTCAGAGAAGTCCTGGGTGTTCTCCGCCAACCTGCACCGCGACATCCGTTTTACCCACCGGATCGCCAGCACCATGGACCCGATTTACATTACAACAGCTTTAATGCAAGTCCATTTCATGAGTCCATTTGGGGAGCATCTCCTGCTACTCATGGAATGTCTGAAGGTATTTAGACCTGTTTAGTTTAACACAAATACTGATTTGAGTATCATTCTAAAAGTGAAATAATAAACTCAGAACAAAAAAAAAAGTTCTGAATGATTTCCGGTCATCTCCCCATTTGGGCAGGAACCCCTATTTGTAGCTATACCTTTCAGGACGGGAACCCCTTTTGGGGTTCCTGTTGCTATGTACAGTATATAGAAACATACATTTATTGTAATTTTTGAATAAATATTTTAAGTTTTTCAAAAAATCGCCCTCAGGTCTAAATGGGTTAACTCCCAAGCATATGGCTTTTTAAGTTTAGTTTGAGTCAAAGTTAACCTCATCAATCCTAGCATTCTGAAAATAGGTGAGCATTTGGTAAAAATAGCAGATCTACAAGCTCACACATCACATTGCGACATTTTGTGAGCTTGTAGATTCCTAGTACATGCAAATGTATCTGCCAGTTGTAAACAAGTTTTCTGATCAGGATAATTCTTGCATCCCACGTTAAATAACATGTCGTGTGTTTACAGGTAGATCATCATATGCATTTGAAATGATGAAATCCGTCTCAGACTTGACACGATTGCTACACATGGGCCACAATGCAGAGAGAGCGACACAGACAGAGTCCGAGAGACACCACCAACAAAGCGAGACTGAAAATGAAACCGTGGTAGAGGAGAGGCCACAGCATGTAGCTGAGGAGAGAATAAAGCAAGAAGCAGAGGAGAGACCACAGCCTTTGTCGGAGGAGAAAATAAAGCAAGAAATCGAGGAGAATATAAAGCAAGTTGTAATATAATTTTCTAATAACTTTATTTCCATTTTATATCATTTTTTATATCGTGCATGCAAGCATAAACTGTAGAATACTTTAGTTAGATTGTGTGAGACTGGTTAGAGGTATGACCTTTTTACCTGTGGACACTGAGGAGACATTCCTGCAAGAAGGACAAGTCCCTAAAATGACCGTAACAAGTTGTCTAGAGTGTGAAGAACAACTTTGATAATGCCCAGATATGGGCAGTCATCTTATCCTTTGTCTATTTTGTTGGATTACGTTTTCATTGATTTCTTTTGAAACTTTTTCCTTTCGGTTTGGTGAGCGCTTGTGTTCGGACTCTCATAATATCTATGGGTTCAACAGACTGATGGTGATTGTATACAAAGCACCTTGAGGGACAGCCTCCGAATTCAAGGGGAGAGAGTTATTGGAAATATGTAAACATGATACTAACTGGAACTAATCCTAACAGTGTGGTTCTGCCATATGACTGGAAGGATGGAACTAGGGCTGGCGATATGGACAAAAATCAAAGTCTGTTGGTGCTTTCACAAAAGTATACTTTTACTTTTTTTTGATAAATAATCATTAGTATAATCACCTGACTGCAATTATATGAGCTAATCACAATTATTTGATTGGTTATATTTCTATTGACTAAAATGCATATGAACATATTTGTACACAAATATTTTAAAACAAGACGTACAGTACAGTACCAGTATGTGACAGTTGTACTCCACCTTGCATATTAAGAATAACTGTTGTTATGATAAAATAAAGACATCCAGAGCAAATATGGAATTCAACAGATTTATCGATTTGTCTCAATATAATCACATAAAGCTAAATATATTATTACATAAAAAATGTAAATTCCTACCAGCTATATATAACTACCTGGTATGAACGGATTTAGTGCACTTCATAGCTTAAATATTATGTTCACTGTTTTTTGTTTTCCGTTTTTAAATAGTTTCAATAATTCAAATTGCTTCTCTGGTCCACATCCTTGTATCAAGTGAATGCTATTCATAATAGTTCATGTCCAGCAGGGGGAGGCCCAGACTGACAGAATTAATTTACAAAAAAACAGCTACTGAATATTGAATAAATATAAAAAAGGCCTGAATTGTGACTGAATTTAGGGTTTCAGCATTCTGAACCTCCTCCCTTCTTATAACAAATATAAGATAGGCAACAAAAAAAAAGAATTCTGGAATATAAAAGTCAGAATTGCAATACAATAATCACAGGTGGTGTACATTTGGGAGATCTATTTATTAATTAAGCTCTATATTCCATAATCATTGCCATATTGTTTATTCGGGGAACAGACATCTACTCATCTCTCCAGCTCTTTAGCAAACAGAAAATACATTTAAGGTCAGGATACCAACTTTTTTCCAATCAGGAGAGCAAACTCCACAAAGATAATTTTAATGTCTTACATTTTATAGTGTTCCGGCTCATTTTATTTTATTTTTATTTCATCACTTCCAATTTCACTTGATTATCTTGAATTCTGTATGAGTTCTCTCCTGTTTGTATAAAATTGGTGTCCCAACCTAAAAAGAAAATTATTAAAGAGCTGGAACGTTGGGGACACACCTGTTACGGTACAAGCACTAGCAATGATTGCTATAAATGATTTATTTTGCAGGCCATCTGGCACCAGGTCAAAGTGCATTGAACACTGACATGTCTGATAGACTGTTAGCAGTGAGGTCGCTTACTGTCACCTTTGTATGCTTTTACTGTCACTTTTGTAGTGGTATATTTTTATCTAACTTTCTATTTGTATTTTTATATTTGGTAATCTTATAGCTGCATCATGGAAGTGGAATTCATTATAAAATGTGTATGTCTCTGCATTTTGGTGTGTATATTATATCCTGTATATTTTCCCCCGGTTTCATCATTCTGCTCAACAAGTGACACAACAAGCCTAGACAAAGGTCCTGAGTCAATTCATTTATCTTATGAAGAAGACCAAATTTGGTCTAAATGTCATTAGCTGATTTTGCACAGTGAAACTTTTTCAGAGCATCAAGCTGACATTTTCTTTCTTTTGATACTTAATCATGGCATGTCATGTGTGCTCATCAGTTGACACGTGACAGACTATCTGACAGCAAAATCCATACTATAAATGTAGCTCTGAAACTAACAAATTAGATCTTTTTGGGTCCATTTTGAGAGTTTAATGAACACACTGGATATTACTCTAGACAAATAATTATGATGATAAATGTGATTATGAATTGTTACACGCAAAGACTCACTAATCCAGTCTGTATGTAATGTTAGATTTTATTGATCCCTGTGGGGATTTGTACAGATAAGAGTAGAGAGATACAACTTAACCACATTAACCCTGGGGCGAACATTCAGTGAAAATAGTCGATCTACCAGCTCAAAATGCGTCACATCGCAACTCGCTGTTTTTTGCGAAGATATTTAGTGTAGAGGGGGAGACTGGGAAACTCTAATCGACTAAGTATATAGGGTTTAAGAGATTAATTAAGATTAAAACTAGAAAGTGCGCTCAGTGGAACAAATCTGTCAGGTTGAGTGGAACTCCGTATTTGGGAGACTGAAGTCTAGGACGTCAGTCATCCATAACATATCTACAGTATGATGTCTGACTCCATATTTGGCAAGGCTTCAGCACGATCCGACCGGCATTGATTTCCATTATGTGAACAAAATGTGTTCCTTCCTTGGTCTACTGGCAGTGTGCACGAGAAAGTTGCCGCTGATCGGTCCAGTGGTTTGCGAGATTAGCCCTAGACAGACAAACACACAAACAAACAAACACACATAGGGATGAAAACATAACCTCCCCCTTGCCTTTGGTCTGGCGGAGATAATAAGAAATGACAATAAAGAATAAAATAATTAGACTAAAGGCCAGTACACACCAATGCAACTCCTTGCAACTCCTTGGAACATGCAACTACTTAGTTACAACCATTATCCCCAATAGCAGTTGTAAGGAGTTGCATTGGTGTGGACTGGCCTTAAAACAATTTTGTTGCAAGGAGTTGCGGCTAATTGTTGCGGTCTGGCCTTGACCTAAACTGTCTGCATTTGGTCTGACGGGGTTAGTGAATGTGCAATAATCTGTTAACGTCATAAAAAAACACCATCCATCGTGACACAGTATAGCTGATCAACCTGAGCTTGTAGATCTGCTATTTTGTTCCCCCCAGAATAGGCATGCTGGGGTTCAAGTTGTTAAGGGGAAAATAGAAATGGAGGAAAATGTCTGAGAATTTGAAAGTGATGGATGGTCTTGAGTTATGGTCATTAATGTGATAGGCCATACCCTGTCTCAAATTCATTAGCTCATAGCTCACATGCTGGAAGCTGGAAGCTTCACAGCTTTTACATGTGAGTTCTGCGAAAGTCACATGCTTCAAGGGAACACTCAAACTAGTGTTTTGAGTTATAATCTGAGCTTTGTGGGGTGTCAAAAATAACTAACGTTAACGTAATTGTATCAACCAACCAAAACTGCTGGCAATATTGCAACAACAAAGTTTCAATAGTCTGAAATATGACAATCCAGGGCCAGAGCAACTGAACAAACTGTGCTGCATTTAGTTCTTTTTGAAGGAAACAAATATTTATTTTAGCCTATTTATCAAATTAATATAAATGCTTGTCATTACATTGAAAATAATGCATTATTTGTAATAAGAAATAATGGTTCCTGGTAATGTATTAGCGACCCCTAGTTCAGACCCCTTCTTCTTGCTCAGCTCCCACTCCCACAGGCTCCCACTGTCCCACACAACTCAAACCCTGCTTACACTCAATTTTGGGTGTCAATCACACAAAGGGTGAGGGAGTTGTGGCCTTTAAAATGCATTGACTTGTTAATTTTAATAATAGCACCAATGTCCACTTTTCACACATTTATTATGAGTGTGCATCGTTTCAAGTCTCTACAATTTACATAACATCATGGATGAATATAGCAATTGTGGAGGAGGAGATAAAACAATAGCCTAAAGGCTTAAACTCCTGATAAATGAAAAGCCAGTTTGTAAAACCTATAGTTCAGACCAAAGATTCACAACGTTTCATCACATTGCGAATAGACTTAAGAATCTTTAAGTGTGCTTTAACCACTATTGACAGGGGTCCCCCAGGGGTCTATACTTGGCCCCCTCCCTTTTCCCCTCTCCACCTTATCTCTTGCTGAAAATAGCACATCTACGAGCTGACAATGCGTTGTGACACATTATGTGCTTGTAGATATGCTATTATGCCTATTATGACATGCCCAGAACAGGGGCATGTCATAATCATTAAAAAAGCATTTAAAGGAAGGTTCACTTCATACTAGATATGCTCATTCCTGAGGCAGCAGGCAGGACACTAACCTTGTGTGATATACCTGTAGCACTCCTCTCCTCTGGGCCACAGCAGTGTCGGAGACAAAGCCTCCCATTAGCATGTCCACCAAAGGCATGAATTTTCTGAGCTTGACTGAAAAGCCAAGCACCATGGGCACCAGAAACCAAAGCAGCCTGTCAGAGACACTGAGGGCCAACCCATTGATATGCAATAGGGCCAGTCATGTTAATTTGCGCTGTGCCACTCTACTATGATTCGCTGGGTTTCACATTCATTCAGAGGTGTGTCTCAAAGAATGGAGTAAAATGTGTGAGACCTCAGAGCCCTGTGTGGAGTGTGCTCACTACTCACAAGATTCTTGGCTGACTGTTGACTTTCTAACACACTGAAAAGGCTCCTTGATGGAATTCTGTCTCCTTGATGGAATTTAAGTTCATAACAACAATGCTGTCGACCACAGGTATCTATATCATTTTAACTGTCCTCCTCAACCTGCTGCCTGTACAGGCAGACATCTCTGCTTACTCATACGACAACAAAAGGATGAATTTTGAAGACCTTCCAGTGCATCTCGGCAAACACATCAAGCTCTACGATGGACTGAGGGGCCTCTTGGTTGTAGCGCGGCCAGAGAATGCCTGTGAGTCCATCAACGCACCACCACCATCTCTGAGAAGAAGAGCCTTCCCCCTGCCCTTCATCATCCTCATCAACGGATCTGACTGCAACTTTTACATCAAGGTCCTCAACGCTGAAGAAGCAGGATACCAGGCGGCCATAATTCACAATGTGGACTCCAATGACTTCATCAGAATGGACTCCAAAGATGTTAGGAAGCAGATACAAATTCCAACTGTGTTTGTGACTGAGGAGACCGCCATCTACCTGAAAGAGAACTATACTTATGACAAGGGGGCCCAGATTGTCCTCTCCATCTACCCGCTTTTTCTCACCTATCTCATCATTGTTGTACTCACCATCATGCCTGTCTGCATAATCATCTTCCCCTTTATTGCTATACTCCTGATGAGCAACTTTGTGCTAAATAGACTCCTGCTGAAGAAGCTCCCCATCCACACGTACAAGAAAGGGGACGCGGCGTACGACATGTGCGCCATCTGCCTGGAAGACTACAAGGAAGGAGAGAAGCTCAGGGTCCTGCCATGTTATCATGCCTACCACACAAAGTGTGTGGACCACTGGCTGACCACCATGAAGAAGACGTGTCCTGTTTGCACGCAGTGCGTGGAGGTGCTGTGCATCAAATCATAGTTTTTGTTTAGTTTATTTGTTTGTTTTTTGCATTTTATGCGTTATTTCTACGCCATAAACGTGAACATATTTATTGTTATAACAAGATGGTTTTAATTTGATGTGGCATGTTGATAGCCTGTCTAAAGGGAGTGATTGATGGCTTTTCAAGACTACAACAAACTGTGATCCCAAGGTCATCGCTGGTTATTTCAAGTGGTGGACAGTAACTTGAGTACTGTGCTTTAAGTACATTTTTTTAGTATCTGCACTTTACTTGAGTATTTACTTCAGCTTGTAGATCTGCTATTTTAACTATATTATGATGGTGGAAAATCCTTAAAAAAGTTTTTTTGGGGGGGGGGGGGGGCTAAATTCCATACAGTCAGCAACGCATTGATATGAAGAAATATAAGTTGTAATTTGTACTTTTGAATACTGACTCAAGTACTGTGGTTGAGTACTTTATCCACCACTGGTTATTTCATAGCAGAAGTTGAGAAGAGGGTGGGGACAGCTACTAGAATAGGGAACAAAAAGCATCATGCATAGTATTGGATGAATCGTCTCCAGGAACAAACAGAAAAGCAATCAATGACTGATTCTCTGGAGATTTCTTGGGAAGCAACTTGTCATCAACCATCAACGAGGTGTGTGTGTGTGTGTGTGTGTGTGTGTGTGTGTGTGTGTGTGTGTGTGTGTGTGTGTGTGTGTGTGTGTGTGTGTGTGTGTGTGTGTGTGTGTGTGTGTGTGTGTGTGTGTGTGTGTGTGTGTGTGTGTGTGTGTGTGTGTGAGTGAGTGAGAGAGAGTGTGTGTGTGTGTGTTTCCAACAGCAGAAGCTGTTTGTTCAGCTTGTATCTCTATTTTTTAAGTTATTTTATTGTACCTATAGGCTATACTTGACTACAAAGCTGCACTAGTACACATTGCACGCAGTGTTTCATTATTTTAGTAGGGCTACTGTATATTCTTAACTGTACTATTTTTTTGTTTGTTGATTTCACACTTTCTTTGGCATTGTAAATGTGGCCTACTATGTTTCCCATGCCAATAAAGCCACATTGAATTGAATTGAAGTATGCTTCCTGCCAACTGTATAAGACACAGACCATGAAAGAGAGTTTGAAAACATGACTTAATGACAAAAAAAACTCCCTGGTTTGTATATTTATTAGGCTAGTTTGTAGTTTCATTATTTAATACATTGATCGCGAAATTGCAATGTGACATCTCTGTTTACACATTTATTTATTCTATTTTAATTGTACATAGATTTCTAAATAACTAAAGAAGACTTTCTCTAGCAGTGGTTTGCTAGTAGTAGCCTACACACCCCATTGATATGCAACAGGGCCATTCATGTTAATTTGCGTTACTCCACTATGATTTGTTGGGTTTCGCATTCAAACCACCAACTGTGATCCCTTGAATGAGTTTCAGAGCTTACTGTGGTGCTACATCTAATGTGTGCATACATGTTAATCACTTAAACCCTACTTAATAGACCCCCAGGGGTCTATGGTCTCCTCCTTTTCCCCTCTAGTCTACACAAATCTCTTTGCTTAAAAGAGCCGATCTAAGCTCACGATACAACGCCTTGTTGATGCACATCATCCAGAACTCTTAAGAAACAAACTATCAAGAAACAAAATGTAAAAGTAATTGATTTGTTTCAACTAAGTAATTGATTTATTTCTGTCTCATAAAATAAGTCGCTGTCAATTTGTGCTGTACAGATTGAATTGATGTCACCTGACATGTTTGCCAAGTTGTTTTTAAGTCCTGCTATCAAAAATCTGCATCAGCCACTGCATGCAAGTACAGAAATAAGGTTCACATACAATCAAGGGAGTTTCCTATATTAACCTTGTTGTGAGCTGTATTGTTACAAGCAATAAATCTGCTGGATAAACAAGCGCAATTGGAAGTGATGACACAAAGACATGAGCAGCCAGAAACAACACTGTAAAATTTAAAAAGTGGAAAGATCTGAGCAGTCCAAAAATAATGGTGGCGAGGGAGTAAAATCAAGGCAGCCTATACTTTAATCATATCTACAAAGTTTTAAAAGCCAACATGTTTCGACCAGCAACTGGTCTTCATCAGGGCAAGTATGATGAAGACCAGTTGCTCATCGAAACATCTTGGCTTTTCAAATTGTGTGGACATGATTTAAGTAGGCCTACCTTGATTTTACGCCCTCTCCTCCGCTATTTTTCAAGTTTTGGTTCCCGTTGATCCTAGAAGCACTCATCTTCTAAACTCAACTTTTATCTCCATTGAGCACCTGCTTGAGCTCTCTCTCTCTCTCTCTCTCTCTCACTGTAAATTTGAAGCTGATGGATGCTACTCTCCCCTGATTGGATGAAACTGGCATTGGCAACCCTGCACACGAAAAATTATTTTCTGTTTCAAACTTGAGAGACAGGGAGACTCCTTTTAACACTCTATACAGCAATGATTACTAACAGAATATAGATCGAGCTTTAACTTTTTAACAAGAACAACAAACAAAAACAAAATAAACAGTTTCAACCAAAAATATCACTTCACCTTTAATTCAACATTTTTGCCTACCCTGTAGGGCAGTGGTTCTCAACCTGTAGGTCGGGATCCCTAGGGGGGTCCCTAGATGACAATGTAAGGACTTTTAAGCAGCTTTTTAAAACCTTGAAAAGAAAAAGACCATTACTGCATTAAAATTAATTAACTATACTATAAAAACTGTCCAACATTGTCAAATGATATAAGAAAGAGGCAAACATTGTGCAAACATTGTGAAAATAGCTGATCTACAAGCTCACATCGCCTCGTGTTGCGAGGCGTAGGCTTGTAGATCTGCTATTTTCACAATATTTTTTCTGTGGAACGGAGTCAAACAAAGTTGAATGCCTCAACTCTTACATTCCAAGTGCTTGTCAGGATGGGGGTCCTCAGTTCAGGCTAGGGTACATCTACTCAAATGGATCTGAATGAAATATGTGATTCTGGAGAGTCTTAACAAATCACTTGTTTTGTGAAGTTGTAAGGATGTAATGTCCCTCCCTGGTCTGGACGCAGAGGCTGATACCAGCTGAAGTTATCAACACATAAATATGCAGTCCATAGTTTCATGCAATAGCACTTGTCAACCAACAGGTGTCCTCCTGGCACAAGGGTCTACATTTCTCAACAGAGTATGCAGAGTTGCAGACCACCTCCAACTACTGCAGAAAAATGTTGTAATTGTTTTTAAAAAGTTGTGATTTGTTTTATTAATCTTCTTTTGAAATATATATATTTTTTTTTAAATGTAGGAAACAAAAAAAAAAATGTTTTCTCTGCGACCCAAACATGGGCCCGAGCCACTGTTTGGGAAACAGTGTTCTAGCCTATATATGTACCAACAACAAAGACTGATCTGTGGTCAGATCGTCTCACAGACAGTGATAGCCCTTTTAAAGCGAAAGGAATGTGTTGCAGGCAGTATTGGGGCCACGGATCAAATTCCACTGACTAAAGGGGGTGGGGTCGTTGACTCCAAACATAACGGAGACATCCAGAGGCTGGGGGCGTTGCTGTAAACTTTGCTGGTCCTTAGCTTGTAATAAACAACAGTCTGGATCGTGAAACCATGGCAGGTAAGTAACACTTTCCTATTGTCTCATCAGCTCTTTTGTTTGGAATCAGAAAAAAATGGTTCATGCTTCTTTATTTTGCACTGGTAACTAAGTACATTTACTTAAGTACAATTTTGAGGTAGTTTTACTTTACTGGAGTATTTCCAATTTTTTATACTTTTACTTTTACTCCACTACATCTCAGAGGCAAATATTGTACTTTTACTCCATTACAATTATTTTAAAACTGTATTTACTTTGTAGATTTTGATTACAAAACACACTAATCACTTAAGCCGTATATATATTTCGGCCATTTGAAAATAGCAGATTGGCTATTTTCTAACGATTTTTTATACATTTTGAACTTGTGAAATGAGACATTCTGCACAATGAGTACTTTTGCTTTTGTTACTTTAAGTACATTTTGACGCCGATACTTTTGTACTTTTACTCAAGTATATTTTGAATATGGGACTACAGAGTAGGCTATATATCTACATTGCAGTATTTATGCTTTTACTTAAGTAAAACATGTGAGCACTTCTTCCATCACTGGCCATGGGCATCTATGTTCTTTGTCAAAAACGTAAATGAAGTCCACAATCACAACACCAGTAGCTCCACTGATCACGTCCAACCCAGATTTGGCACAAACACTTGGGTGAATAATTCGTTCTCCTCCTGCTACATGCAACAAAAATGTGGAATGCCCTACCAAAAGTAGTAAAGGAGTGTAAAACCCTACTCACTTTCAAAACTGCCCTAAAAGAATACATGGAAGATATAAGATGCCCGAGACAAAAGACTATAGCACTGAATAAGATGTTTCGATGAGTGCAAAAATATATGCTATAAAATGATCTAACGAGCAAATTTGACTTTGTAGACGACGAGGCAGCTATGGGGCCAGAAAGCAGCCCATCATCCCAGTGGACTGGAGGACAAGGGACTCAACAACAGGATCCCCTCGTCGCTGTCACCTTCCAGAAGAACCCCAACCGCAAACACAAGTTCCTGGAGGCAGAACCCAAAGCTTTAGGGGTACCTACCTAATATTTAGTACCTACCTAGTATCTCCTACCTAGTATCTCTACCTAGGTAACTCTCTACCTAGTATCTACCTACCCAGGCTATCTACTTACCGCGTTTACAGCTGTTGATCCATAGACGTTTTGAAATCTCCAGTGGTGTACTACTGTACTTAAGTACAATTTTGAGGTATTTTTTACTTTACTGGAGTATTTACATTTTTCAGTACTTTTACTTCTACTCCACTACCTCTCAGAGGCAAATACTGTCCTTTTACTCCACTTCAATTATTTGAAAACTTTAGTTAATAGTTACTTTGTAGATGTTTATTATGATTACAAAACATACAAACACTTCAGCCCTATATACATTTCGCCCATTTGAAAATAGCCAATGCATAATGAATACTTTCTACTTTTGGTACTTTAAGTACATTTTGATACCAATACTTTTGTACTTTTACGCAAGTACAAAGTATTTCTACTTTTACCACCACATGTATCTACCTACCTAGTATCTACCTACCGCGTTTACAGCTGTTGACCCATAGAAGTTTTGATATCTCAACCAAATGAACAGTTATTGTCTTCTAATCTAATGCTGTCTTCTTTTGCAAGATCACTCAGATTGGACTGTGTGTTTATCAAATCACCTGGTTTGGGGTGGCTCTTTCCAGTGACCTGGCTAATACGACACAGAGCATAGTTCACATCACTCTAAACCTGCTGGTAAGTGCTTAATACTAATAACAATAATAATAATACACTGTACCATGTACAAATGATGCATTTGTACACTCATTTAATTTGATTTAAATAAGCACTGAAGGTTTTACTTTGATAATAGTAATAATAATTTGTTGCACTTTAAAACACACTTTACAAAGAGTTATCACCCATAAAAGAAACCAGCCTAGAACGAGTAAAAACAAGTGAACCAATGTTTCAGCCAGGTGATGTCTAGGAAATGTGTACAAGATGATAGGCTAGGTAGGCAATGTGCAATTATGTTGAGAGCTGCTCCACTATTTGTGTGTATGTCTGACATCCATAGGCCTATGTGTGCATTACAAATGTTCATATACCAACCTTGTAGAATGTCCCACCTGCTCCTCTGGGTACACCATCCCCCATCCCCTTTTGAATGCATTTTTGCAAAGGAATTAACAGACTTTAGCGGGTTTAACCACTTAAGCCCTATTTTATACTTTGCCGTATAACAGTGCAAAAATAGCCAATCTACAAGCTGACAATGTGTCGCATGTTAGCTTTATATCTATAGTAATGACATGCCCAAAATAGAGATGCCAGATTATAGTGAAACTGACTTGAAACACGCTAATGTCGTTGACAATGTTGTTTACTGTGCTTTTTACAGGTGATAATAGCTGGGAGCCTCGCCATAGCAGCACAGAACCTCCACCTACCTACTGTAAGTACTAGACGACCTTCAATTTAAATGCCTGGATGCATGCCCCACTCAGTTATGAAATACCCGCTGTACCCGTTGTCAGAGTACCCGTTGTACCTGTCTCCGTCTGTCTGTCTGTGTCGCTTTATACCCATATATGGAGATTTCTGTATCTGTCGCTCGGACCCCTTTATGCCCATATATGGAGTTTATGCGTGTCATGCATGCTAAGGATGGGAAAAAAGAAAAAAAAAACAGTATACAATCCACATACATTTGATTTTGTGTACACATAAAAATATTAAGAATCAATGATGAGTGATTTCCACCGTTTTTTAAAAACATTTATTTTATTAATCTTTCCATCAGCTCAGGGTATGTCTGGGAATGCAGGTGTTGGCCTGTATTATATCCTTATTAAATGCGTTCTTAAGTGGAGGTGACTTGGTTGATACTCCTGAACACATACACTGCTTTGACTGGGATCTATCATACTACAATGACACTACATGGCAAACAGTGGAACAGTGGAAACAAAGTGAAGAGCACACCACCTGCCGTCAATTTCAAGTGAGTTCATTGTATTATAATAATACAAATGACACTAAACTTAAAGTGAGATGTATAAGGTGGTCAACAGTACTTAGTCAGAGTGAAAGTCCTGTACAGCACACATAATAATGTTTTTGATCCCAACAGGATGGCTACAGACACCTCTTCGCCGGGTTCATTCTCGTCCAGGCTGCTTTGGTGGCCATCTCTGGCACGCTTGCTTCCTATTGCTGTAAGGTGGTCAACTGCTGCTCACCAGCGCCCAAAATGGTAAACATACAGGGAGCACTCCATGAAGGATATTTGTAGAAGGAGCTAAAACATTCGTAAGGCAGCGTGACTCATCAATTCACCAGCTGTGTTTCTGCTGGAATACCAGCACATAACTGCGTAAAAACGAATTGCCGGCATAGGCAATGGGAGTCATTCCCACATGCTTGATGGTTAAGTACAGTCATGTGACTTTTCTCACCTTAGTGGAATATAACAGGTGCATTTGGGGATTCTACATTATGCATTTGAGATGAACAGAAACAACAAATATCTATCTGCAAGCTGGCAGACTGGCTAATATAACCATATCTCTTTTTCTCTCTCTTGCCCTTGCCCACTCCCTACACACATGTACTGAAAGGAGTTACACTACTTGAGTGAGTTTTGTTGGAACTAATGTAGAACTAACGTCTTTTACATAAGCACCATCCATCACTGTCAATGGTACCGGTAATGGGACGCTTTGCGTTCACTGTCACTCAACGTACAATGATGTGATATTGATGGTATGAAAGATACCGTCAGAATCAGTGCATGTTCCCCCAGTACACCTAAATTAAAGTAAATTGCAGGAATTTCAAGTGAGTGGGAACAGTGTTAAAGTGAATCATAATGGTAAATGGACAGTGGACTGCATTTACAGTATATAGCACCTTTCTAGTCTTTCCAACCTTTCAAAGCGCTTTACAATGTACTTCACATTCATCCATTGCGGAGAAAACCATGCAAGGCACCAACCTGCTAATCGGGAGTAGTTAGGGGTTAGTGTCTTGCTCAAAGACACTTTGACACTTATATTAGCCAGGAGGAGCCGGGGATTGAACCTGGAACCTGGCACCATGCCTCCTCTGTTTGAACGGTACCACTAACTATTAGTTAGAGTGGAGATCCTTTGTTGCTGCCCTACATGATGCCAGCCGGCATAAAGGGCAGTAAGTAAGTACTAACTATTATACGTGACATGGCTCATGCCTCCTCTGTTTGAACGGTACCACTAACTATTATGTACTGCAGGTAACCTACCACCACCACCAACCTGGTGATGAATAAATAAATGACAAACCTTTTGTTTTCCTTTCCCAGCCGGTGATCACAGTACAAACCTCTCCTGCTCGGTAATAAGACTAGACCTTGCATGAGGGCAACTACCAGAGACCTTCTAGCCATGGCAGTGCTGAAAATGGAGGAACATTCCATGGACCTTGGGCTCACAACGATGCCTCAGTTTTAGAAATATCATTGACTAATATTAAATACAGTGATATTTGTCACTGCAGCGGAACAAGCAGCTCCCCTGTCTATATAACCCAGTGGTTCTCAACCTTTTAAGGCCACGACCCCCCAAAATAATCAGATTTAAACTGGGGACCCCCACCCTGACAAGCACTTGGAATTGTAGGAGTTGAGGCATTACATTTAGTTTGACTCAGTTCCACAGATAAAAATTGTGAAAATAGCCTAACTACAAGCTCACAACGCCTCACGCTGTGAGCTTGTAGATCAGCTATCAGCTTATATTATTTGACAGTTTGGCCAATGTTTGACTTTTTTTTGTTTTTACTTTTGATGCAATGGCTGTCTTTTTTTCATTTCATTTATTTTCTTTGTTCTTTTCCTCTCTTTTTTTTAGGTATTAAAAAGGTCTTTAAAGTCCTTAAATTGTCACTTTACTGTCATCTGGGGACCCCCCCCCCCCAAACTCATGTGGGGGGGTCCCCAACCACAGGTTGAGAACCACTGATATAACCAACACAGAAACAAAGCTTTCCAACAAGCCATGTAAATCCTTAATATGTACTGTAAGTACTCTGCAGGTTGCTTGGAAGTTTGAAACAAGTTTGAAACACTGCTTCTACTCAGTAATAGGCCTGTGCCATTTGTGCTGTTTGTTTCTATGTTTTTATATAGGCCTATATTATTTAGTCATCATGAAGCAAAGAGAGAGGAAATATCACTCCTTTATCACTTTTGCATGTTAATTAACATGTGGTTCTGGAAATGCTGGATACATCGGAAATGTATCGCATTGGCAGGGCACTGCAAGTAATACATTAACATGTACAGAATATAAAATAAAGATGATTGTATTTTTGTATGTAATGTTCATGTGTGTGTGTGTGTGTGTGTGTGTGTGTGTGTGTGTGTGTGTGTGTGTGTGTGTGTGTGTGTGTGTGTGTGCATGCGTGTGCATGTACGCGCGCGCCACAGAATGCGTTTTTTTTAACTTTTCGTCAAGGCAGTGATGGAAGAAGTACTCACATGTTTTACATATGTAAAAGTATCAATACATACTGCAATGTAGATATACTCTGTTACAAGTTAAGTACAGTAGCCTACTTGAGTAGGCCTACTTAGTTACTTTACACCACTGCGTAAAGGGACAGGAAATGTGTTGTGTATTGGGGCTACGAGTCCAAATCCACTGAGTAAAATGGGGTGGGATTGACTCCAAACCGCTCCAAACATAACGGTGTCGGTGAATGTTTTGGGGCGTTGGTGGTGTAAACTTTGTTAGTACCTTGTAAACAGCTGCAGTCTGGGACTGGAAAGCATGTCAGGTCAGAAACACTTTTGTCTGTCTATTGTCTTGAGTTTTTTGTTTGGGATAGCAGAAAATCCTAGCATTTGATTTACCACTCGAGCGTCTACGTTCTCCATAATAAATTCATTCCAGCTGCGTAGATGGAAAACAAAAACGGAAGACTCCGGTCCGGATTCGTTCAGTGGTGGAAGAAGTAGGCTACTCACATTTTGTACTTAAGTAAAAGTACCAATTCCACAATGTAGAAATACTCTTTTACAAATAAAAGTCCGGTATTCAAAATTTACTTGAGTAAAAGTACAAAGGTATTCACATTAAAATATACTGTATGAAAGTAAAAGTACTCATTTAGCAGAATGTCCCATTTTACAAGTTTCCGAATGTATAAAAATGAAAATAGCCCAAGTATGTATAGGGCTGAATAGTGAAGTAATGCATGTTTTGTAATAATAATCAAAATCTACAAAGTAACTAACTACAGTTTTCAAATAATTGTAGTGGAGTAAAAAGTACAATATTTGCTTCTGTAGTGTAATATTCCAGTAAATTAAGAATTCCTCAAAGTACAGTACTTAAGTAAATGTACATAGTTTACACCACTGCTTTTCTCTGTTTTGTTTGGGATAAGAGAAAATCCTAGCATTTGCGGATTTGCCACTCGAGCGTCTAGAGAGTGTTCTCATGAATCCAGCTGCGGAGATGGAAAACCAAAACGGAAGTCTCGCGAATCGTATCGTATTACATGTTTTGATCCTATGCAACATATCAAAATGATGTTTAGACACGAGGCTGCGCTCTAAATATCCAGTAAAGGCTTTTGCTCATTATAATTTGTAGACGACGAGGCAGCTATGGGGACAGAAAGCAGCCCATCAGCCCAGTGGACTGGAGGACAAGGGACTCAACAACAGGATCCTCTCGTCGCTGTCACCTTCCAGAAGAACCCCAACCGCAAACACAAGTTCCTGGAGGCAGAACCCAAAGCTTTAGGGGTACCTATAGTACCTACTTACCTACCTAGTATCTACCTAGCATCTACCAGTATCTACCTACTTAGTATAGCTAGTATCTACCTACCTAGTATCTACCTATCTACCTACTTCCACCTATCAGTACCTAAGTATACCTAGTACTACCCTTTACAGCTGTTGGTCCATGGAAATCTCAACCAATGTACAGTTATTGTCTTCTAATTTAATGTTGTCTTCTTTTGCCAGATCACGCAGATTGTACTGTGTGTTTATCAAATCAGCTGGTGTGGGGTGGCTTTTGCCAGTTACATTTCTGATACAGATGTCTTGGTAACCTTCATCATTCTAAACCTGCCGGTAAGTGTTTTTTTTTTTATAATTAAAAAAATAATAATACACATAAGTCCTAAGTGCTCATTTAACTGCACTGTAAGTGAACAAATGGAACCAAATGCTATTTGGAAACTCACTGCGGATTGTGCTGTGTAAAACAGCCACTACTGCTGCTACTAATGAGTTACAAAGTTAGTTTTGCTCATAAATGAAACCAGCCTAGAACAAGCAAACAACAACAACAACAAGACAGATGAAAACACAAGAACAGGGAACAAAACAAAATAGGCTTATTTAAAGAGGCAGGGCATACAAGCATAGGACATAAGAAAAGATAAACAAGCCAGTTGTAGAGATGTATTTAATTATTTATGTTTGTGCTTGAAGAAAAACAAAGGCATTGTTCTTACAACTTTCTTGTTTAACTTCATATTGATGTAAAGTACAACATTCCAGTGGTTCAGCTTTGGACTTAAGCTACAATACAGGGCTTATTTTAATGAATAAAATGATATTTTTACCAATTTGTATGGTGGCGTATAAATACAATGTATGGTTGGAGAAGGTCTCACTAGTGCTACTCTACTCTTCCATTGAGACATTTAGACCCCGGTGGTGTCAGTTACAGTGCTTATCAAAGTGGGGTCCCCCAGGGGTCCCTGGGGGAGGGGGGTTCCAGGGGGTCCCCAGCTAAAGGTAGTTAACATAGCATCACAATCATTTTAACCACTTTATCAATTTATACGTTTTGATTTACTTTTAAGCATTTGAAGTTTTGGACAATTTAGAATAAAATAAAAAAAACTCTGGAACAAAACCTTTTCAGATGGGGGTCCGCGGCCAAATACATATCAATTTGGGGGTCCTTGACATGAAAAAGTTTGAGAACCCTACACAACAACAACTTATTTGAAGCTGACGACTCACCGGGACACTAGATGCACCACCACCTTTTTGTAGTTTGGACATTGTTGTAATTACCTCTCTCCATCAGGAGAGGGAGACAACATATATAAAACTTACTGATTATTGCTTTAAAATGTAAATAGGATTTAAAATGCCCTTGGTTAGGGACAGCATAGAGCTGGGTGTAGGCTTACATTTAAACTGAAACAAATTCAGAAAGAAAAAGAGGCCAATCCAGGACCATACAGTATATGGCAAGACTGATCGTTTATTGACAATGTTTTTTATTTTGACTGTGCTTTTTACAGGTGCTAATAGCTGGGAGCCTCGCCATAGCAGCACAGAACCTCCACCTCCCTACTGTAAGTCCTAGTTGACCTCCAACTTATAAATCCCTGGCATGATATGGATGACAAAAACGTACAATCAAATTCAATTAAATGTATCAAACAATCAAGTAAAAAAATTCCCCTCCGTTTTCTATCAGCTCAGGGCATGTCTGGGCATGCAGGTTTTGGCCTGTCTTGCAACCATAGTAAATGCATACGCCAGTGCAGGTACTATGATCAACCCGCACCCACAAAGCGTCTGTTGGCACTGGGAGTGGGATGAATATCACAACGACACTACACTTTGGAGACAAAGTCAACATTACACCACCTGCCGTCAAGTTAGGGTGAGGTCCACCACTTATTATTAATCTTATTATATTTTTAGAAAGCCTTCCATGCAATTTGATATGAGGGTTTCAAAGCTATCTCACAATGTTTGCTTATTGTCTCATCAATGTCTGTTCAAATCATAGATTTGTTTGACAGCACTATCATCACTGTTGTGTAAATAAATGCTTGGTTTGTTTGTTTACAAATTATCTTTGCTAATTGGATTTATGTTATGTGTCTTTCAGACATTAGATTTTTTTGGGGTAAAAAATAAAATAAAATAGGTTCCTTTCACACTCAAATCTGTTGCCCACCCTAAAGGGGGGGGGGGGGTCCTATGTTGACCCATGCCCTAATTCTTGCTATTTTTTATCGTGATAATAGGCTGACATTGTCATTGACTTTATCTGGCATAGGGAATGTATACACCCTATGGCGTGAGCCGCGTGAACGACGCAATGTTTGATGTCATTGTACATACTGTAGTTGCTTCTAGAGAGGCTGTCTGGGAAACAGAAGGTCAGAGCCAAAACAAGAATTTCATTTTTTATAATACACATGACTATAAAGTTGAAGTGAGCAGGATGGTCAGCAAGTATTTGGTCAGAGTGCAATCCCTGCACACATAATGGTGTTTTTGCTCCCAACAGGAAGGGTACACTCACCTCTACGCTGGATTAATTCTCGTCCAGGCTGCTTTGGTGGCCATCTCCTGCACGCTCGCTTCCTATTGCTGCAAGGTGGTCAACTGTTGCTCACCAGCCCCCCTAATGGTAAACATACAGGGTTAATGCACTCAAGATAAAACAAATATGCAATATCCACCAACAGAGATTAGATCAATAATAGTGGATCCATATATGAAGGATATTTGTTGAATGTGGAAGAATGATTCTGGTGCGGACAGCACAAATGAGCTGGCGAGAGAGCATAATATGAGATGTATGGAGAATCAAGATGACTGGAGATCTGAGGATGACATAGAGAGAGGGAGAGAGAAAGAGATTTGTAGAAGGAACTTAAACATTCGTAAATCAGGGTTGCTGATCAATTCATAAGCTGTTATCACTGGAATAGCAGCACGTTGCTGGCTAAAGAAAATACATAAATTGCCGGCCTAGGCAGTGGGAGTCTCATTCCCAATCCCACATGCCTCAGTCATGTGACCTTTCCCACTAGAGGAATATACTACTGTATAACGGGTACAGTAGTTGATTAATGATTGTGAAAGAGGTATCTATACGCGCATGAGACTATGCATTTGGCGATGCTAAATTATATATTTGTAATGAGAAGAAACAAATAATTATGTGCAAGCTTGCAGACCAGCTAATTTAAACCTCTACTGAAAGTAGTTATGTTACTTTCTATCACATCGTAGTTGGACTCTCCACCCCATGCAAATATATTTTCACCTTTCTTTTGTTTACATACTTAGGAAGCATTTTGTTCATTAAGCACACAGTCTAGCCATGGTTGAAGGCAGCCTCGCTGTCACACTGACGTACACTCTCTCGTCCCAGTAAACACAGGCACGCTCGCTCTCCCACCATACCCAACGCTCTCTCGACCCTATTCTCAACCCAGCCTCAACACACGCACACACACACGCACGCACGCACACACACACACACACACACACACACACACACACACACACACACACACACACACACACACACACACACACACACACACACACACACACACACACGCTTTATCTCCACCACTATGCATACAAGAGCTTTTTTCAGCGAATCTCTTGCACGGGGCGTCAAACTAATTTGAGGTTACAGGCCAGATTAAGTAAGACACGGCTTCATGCGAGCTACACCAGATTTGTGGTTCTGTGTGTTTCTTTCCCCCAACCTGCTCTCATGTGTCTCAGTCCCTGCTATAAATGTTTGGCAAACAAGCGAAAGACAGCAAAATTACGTAGTGAAATGAGTTTTGTTCATGGAACTAACGCAGAACTAACTTCTTTTACGTAAGCACCATCATGACACACTGTCTTGATGGTAAAGGGACACTTTACGTTCACACTCATGGTAGGGTGACGTGATATCGACGGTACAAAATATGCCAGCTTTTGAAATCAGCACACGTTCCCACTGGATACCAAAATTAAAGTAAATTGCAGGCATTTCAAGTGAGTGGGAAGGGGTTTATAATGAATCACAATCTAGAATGACCATGCGTAAATAATGACAAAAGAAAATATTTTTAAAGAATCAACTTACATTTGATCAATGTTAGATGGCACATTCATGACATGGCACATGCCTCCTCTGTTTTATTGGGCACCGCCGCACCACTAGCTACACTTACGTATTGCAATTAACCTACTGCCACCAAAAAGGCAATAAATGACAAACCTTTTCAATGTCCTTGTTGTTTTCTTTCCCAGCCGGTGATCACAGTACAAGCCTCTCCTGCTCAGCAATAAGACAAGACCCTGCACGAGGGCAACAGAGACCTTCTACCCATGGCAGCACAATGGGGCTGAATATTGAGGAACATTCCATGGACCTTGGACTGACAAAGATGCTCTAGTTTTAGAAATATCATTGATATGTATCAAATACAGTGATATTTGTAACAGCGGAACAAGCAGCTCCCCTGTCTATATAACTAACCAATGCTTTGCAACAAGCCTTGTAAATCCTTATGTACAGTAAGCTCTCTGCAGGTTGCCTGGATGTTTGATACACTACGTATACTGTAAACTGTTTTTTTTCCTCCTTTCTTTTTTCATATAGGCCCTAATTATTTAACCATGAAGCAAAGAAAGTAGAAATATCACACTAATAACATTGACTGTTCATGGTGCAATGTGGTTCTAGAAAAAACAATATATTGGAAATGTATCACATACATTACAGGTACTATAAATACCACATTAACATGTGAAGAATATGCAATATAAATCAGATGTCTTAATGAGTTTGACTTTTGTTTATTGGTATGTAGGTCAAATCGTTCCACAGAATGTGTGTGACTCCGCATAATGGGACAGGAAATGTGTTGAGTCAAATTTCACTGAGAAAAAGGGGGTGGGATTTGACTCCAAACACAACAGAGAGAGATAGAGTTTTGGGGCGTTGGTGTAAACTTTCTTGGTCGATATAGCTTGTAATAAACAGTCTGGATCTTGAAACAATGGCAGGTAAGAAACACTTTACTGTTTTCTCATCATTTGTCTGGGATTGTCTACTCTAGGATTATTTATTGTGCTTCTCCGGCGTCTATCTTCTTCAGAATAAATTAATTCCAGCTGCAGAGATGGAAAAACCAAACGGAAGACTTGTGATGTATGTTTTGAATGCAAAATATACCAAAATGATGTTTAGACACGAGGCTGCGCTCTACGTAACCAGCATATAGGCTTTTGCAGTGTAATTTATACATTATAATGCACATGTTGAATTTGTAGACGACGAGGCAGCTATGGGGACAGAAAGCAGCCCATCATCCCAGTGGACTGGAGGACAAGGGATTCAACAACAGGATCCCCTCGTCGCTGTCACCTTCCAGAAGAACCCCAACCGCAAACACAAGTTCCTGGAGGCAGAACCCAAAGCTTTAGGGGTACCTACCTAGTATCTACCTACCCCGTTTACAGCTGTTTACAGCTGATACATGGAAGTTTTGAAATCTCAACCAAATGTCTTATTGTCTTCATTTTGTCTTCTTTTACAAGATCACTCAGATTGGCCTGTGTCTTTATCAAATCACCTGGTATGGGCTGTCCTTTGCCAGTCACATTTCTACTGATGTGCATGTGTGTGTATTCTACATCATTCTAAACCTGCCGGTAAGTGCATAATAATAATAATAATAACTAGAGGTTAAACATCTAGATGTTTGATGTTTCCCCTCCCCTCCCTGTCCCCTCCTCCGCTCCCCTCCTCCGCTCCCCTCCTCCTCTCTCCTCTCCTCTCCTCTCCTCTCCTCTCCTCTCCTCTCCTCTCCTCTCCTCTCCTCTCCTAGCTCTGCACACACGTCATGCAAAGTCCGGCATAAACGTTATGCGAAGCCCAAGCCAGGGCTCCCCCCTCCCTCCCCTGGCATGTTTCCCAATTTGTTTACCAATCTGTATGGTAGCGTACATATTAAAATATAACTAGCAGTAGTTGGAGGAGGTCTCCAGACATTGTGTGTGTGTGTGTGTGTGTGTGTGTGTGTGTGTGTGTGTGTGTGTGTGTGTGTGTGTGTGTGTGTGTGTGTGTGTGTGTGTGTGTGTGTGTGTGTGTGTGTGTGTGTGTGTGTGTGTGTGTGTGTACTGTCAAAGCTTGCTAGACTTGTCTGAGAGTTACTAAGTTATTTGAAGCTGACACCACACCGAACTGGACACTAGATGCACCACCATCTTTTTTGTAGTTTGGACATTGTTGACATGTCTGATCCGGTATAGAGCCTGCCTACCATATCAGGTAGTTTGCAGGTGCACATACAGCAGGCCTATATGCACACACCATTTCTGTATCTACACTAGTTCTGTATCCACTCCAGACCCAGACCAGTAACCTGCACAGCAAATTGATCTCATTGTAAAACTGTAAATGTGTGGTTCAGAGAATTGCCTGAAAAATACCATGGGCATTTATAGTAATCTTTAGTGAACCAATGCTTCAGCCAGGTGATGTAATGTGTAAAAGATGACATGATATGCAAAGTGAAATTATGTTGAGGGCTGGTCCACTATTTGTGTGTATGTCTGGCATCCATATACACATGTGTGCAATAAAAATGTTCCCTATGTACCAACCTTGTTGTCCCTACAATGTAAGATGACAGGATAGACAATGTGCAATTATGTTGAGAGCTGATGTCTCACATCCATAAAAACAAAATGCAAATACAAAACGAAATATGTCCAAATAAAGATAGCAAAAGTGGCAGATCTACAGACCCACGATGCCACGCGTTGTGAGCTTGTAGATTGGTAGTCCTATCGGTGACCTCCATAGAAGATCGGCTATTTTCATTATTCGTCATACAACAAAGTTAAGGGCCTAAGTGGTTAAAGTGAAACTGATCTAGTATTACACTGTTGAAACGTGCAAATGTCGTTGACAATGTTGTTTACTGTGCTCTATACAGGTGATAATAGCTGGGAGCCTCGCCATAGCAGCACAGAACCTCCACCTTCCTACTGTAAGTCCTAGACGACCTCCAACATGAATGAATGCCTGGCATGATGTATGGATGAAAAAAACTATAAACAAATTCAATACAAATTTTCCCTTCTTATTTCCCTCAGATCAGGGCTTGTCTGGGCATGCAGGTGTTGGCCTCTATTGCATCCATAATAAATGCACTCTTCAGTGCAGGCGTTATGGCCGACGGTTACCACCCACTACACAGACTCTGCTATGACATTTATGATTATTACGACAATGAGACTTCATGGAAACAGTGGACACAAAGTCAAGATTACGCCATCTGCCGTCAACATAAGGTGAGGTGATTTGAGACTAGCTTTGAAGTATTCCACAGGTTTTTCTTTTAAGTATCTATGGGTTATCTCCAGGTGATGCCGCAGCTCTGATGGCTTCATAGACTTGTTTGACAGCTAACATCAGTGTAAATAAACATTTTGTTTGTTTGAATAAACCTTTGCTATTAATATGCTGGATTCATGTTAATGTGTCTTTTCAGACATTTGCATTTTTGAAAAATAAAATAAAATTTAAATCTTATCACACAAAGATGACGCGGCCACCCCTAAGTTAGTCTGAGGACCCCCTGGGGGTTGCGGACCCTCTGTTCACCCATGCTCTAATTCTTGCTATATTCTTAAATGATAATAGGCTGACATTGTTATTGACTTTATGTAGTTTACGTGACAGCGACAGACACATTTGAAGTCATCATTTAGCGCTGTGAACATTTAGCTGATAAATGCACAGAATACATAGGGTATTTTTGCCACAGTATTATTGGTCTATAATACTTGATCAGAATGAGATTTAGTTTGAAAATCTGTGAACACAATACATGACAATAAAGTTGAAGTGAGCTGTATGGGATGGTGAACAGTACTGGTCAGAGTGCAAATCCTGTGCAGCACACATAATGGTGTCTTTGCTCCCAACAGGATAGCAACAATCACCTCTTCGCCGGGTTCATTCTCATCCAGGCTGCTTTGGTGGCCATCTCCTGCACGCTTGCTTCCTATTGCTGCAAGGTGGTCAACTGCTGCTCACCAGCTTCCAAAATGGTAAACACAAGGCTCATCAATTTATAATTCATCTTAATTTAGAATGAGCATGAGTAAATAATACAATTGAAAAGATATTTTAAAAATCAGCTTCCATTTGATCAATGTGGTGAATTCTTGACATGGCACATGCCTTCTCTGTTTGAATGGTACCACTAACTACATTTATACTGCAGGTAACCTACCGCCACCAACCATGCAATGAATAAATGTCAAACCTTTTGATGTTTTCCTTCCGCAGCCTGTGATCACAATACAAGCCTCTCCTGCCCAGCAATGAGACTAAACCCTGCATGAGGGCAACTACCAGAGACCTTCTAGCCATGGCAGCACAGTGATATTTATCACAGCGGAACAAGCGCTTCCCCTGTCTATATAACCAACCAACATAGAAACAAAGTATGTTTGCATATAGGCTTATAATATTCATCCATGAAGCAAGGAGAGTAGAAATATCCCTCCTTGAGTAATAACATTTGACTATTCATTATTATGGTGCAATGTGGTTCTGGAAAGACCAAACTGTATTGCATATATTACATGCTCTACACATACTACTTTAACATGATAAGAATATTAAATACAAATCAGACTTCTTGAAGAGTTTGTTTTTATATTTTATTGTTATTATCTACTGTTGAGTGGTCTGTTTCAGCAGGGAGATGAAGGTGTATAGAAGAAGCCCTATTACAGATTTGTTTGTGATAAGTCCTTGGTGCTCAGGGGCCTCTGACATCCAGGAGCCTCAGCCAACCTGGCCCCTTATAATGGGCAAAGTATCATGAGTTTGCCCAGAGAACCAGAGGCCTGGCACTTGGGGTGGCTGGGGCCGAGGCCCCTGGGCACTGGCCCCATTATCAAAACAAATGGGATGAGGGCATGAGGCAACACATATGTTTGGCCACATTAATTTAGCTGTACACACTAAAACACAACTTGTCTAAGAGAAAATACGGATATAGCATGTCAACCGACATTTAGATACTTATTTTGTCAGCTTTAGAAGTCAAGATACTAACTTTTGGGTACATTTCGTTTTTAATACAATAGCTCCACCTAGTGGTCATAAAATACAATACTAGACCAAAACCTTGAAATGCAGTGATATATGAGTCTTCTGTTTGAATGGGTACCACACCACTGACTGACTATAGTGCGTAATGTAGCTTACTGCAGGTAACCTACTGCAACCAACAAG
This sequence comes from Gymnoscopelus braueri, assembly GCF_963280865.1. NCBI lineage: Eukaryota > Metazoa > Chordata > Actinopteri > Myctophiformes > Myctophidae > Gymnoscopelus > Gymnoscopelus braueri. The sequence continues at coordinate 23,386,172 of NC_137620.1, read as the reverse complement.
GCAATGAATAAATGGCAAACCTTTTCCATCCCAAGTCAGTGATCACAGTACAGCCTCTCCTGCTCAGAAATTAGGCTAGACCCTGTACGAGGGGAACTACCAGAGTAAATAGCCGATCTACAAAGTCATAATGCGTATAGATGTAGATCGGCTTTTTTCAATATTCTGAAATGTTTTTCAAAACTTTCAGTTAATAACGTTAGTAACCATTAGCCACATTTAATAAGCAACTCATAAAATTATAAACCACAAGTTATTGAAGTTCCAGGAGTTTTGTCAGTACAAAGAGAACAAATCACAGCTCAAAAACGTATGAATATTATATACTCTAACATTTCATTCCATTCCATTGTAGTCATTATGCCAAGTCCCCTTGAACAATTATCTGTTGCTGCCAACCCACACTATTGGTCTGTGGAGGGTGTAGAGCAGTGATTCCCAAACTTTTTAGCTCAAGACCCAAAAGAGAGATTAGACGTTTGCCCGGGACCCAAACTAATAGCAGATCTACAAGCTCATAACGCGTCGGTTCACGCCACGTTGCAAGGTTGTAGATCTGCTATTTTCACTAGGCTACTCCTCAAAAGTTTCTTTCTTTTTTAATAGCCTATATGAAGTCTGTTTGAAAAATTATGTCCAAAAGGTTTAGATTTTTCTTCCATTAATCTTTTGAAGTAATTAAAAGTAGTAGGAAATGAAAAATAAATAAAATAAAACTGGATATTTAATCGCGACCCATAAAAATGGGTCCCGACCCAATGTTTGGGAAACACTGGTGTAGAGCAGCAGTTACAGAATGGTATGCTGTGACGCTGTGACAGACACAACCTTTATATTAGTGCTTCCTGTATCGAGTACTGAAACAGAAGACAGATGAACAGTGAAATTCCCTACAGACCCACATGACCAAGTGGCTCTCTATCTAAATTTAGACCATTTAGTGGTCTATTGACAGACATAAAGAGGCTTTATATAGAAAGGTGAAACCATGGACAGTTTCAGGTGTCTGAATGTGGCAAGAGAAACTCAAATATGTAAGGTCCTGCCTTGTGTTCTGAATAAAAAGAAGAAGTGAAGCTGAGTTCCTAGCTGAGAATATTTCACAAGTGACAGCCAATAATAATATTATAATAATACAATACATGCTGTGGAAGTGTGAAGTAACATTAAGGTAGGCCTACAGTAACACCACGTAAACATTATGTGCATCGATGCATATATGTTATAGCTGAATTTAACAGGAAGGTTGATACTTCTCTCTTAAACGCACGGCCTTAAACACATTTGAAAACTTCAAACTTAAGTCACATCACATGAATCTTTTGTAGATGTGACAATTAAAATGAAGCGTGGCTAAGCAGCTTTTGCAGTTTCAAGGCCTAACAGAGTAATGTTCGCACTGGATCTTTGACCTAATAAGGACAGAGAGGCTCTAGTTGTCCTATATGCATTTCATTTTTTTAATTTCATGTCAAGGACCCCCAAATTAATTTGTATTTGGCCATATGAAAATATACTGTATCATGCCAGGGACCCCATTTGTGTATGGGGTTCAAATTTAAATTTTCTTCAAGATACCGATGTATACAGGGGGTAAAGTGATTAAACTGATCTTGATGCTATATTTAAAAATGTTACTACACCCTGGAACCCCCTCAAGGACCCCTGGGGGTTAACTTCCCGGATCCCACTTTGAGAACCACTGCTCTAGGCCACCGAATGCTGCATCTAGAGTTAGAGGAAGGTCATTCGGTCACTCAATAGGGTTCATCCCTCGGAGAGCTAAACAAGTTTCAAGACAATTTGCCCTTTACGTGTGTGTGTGTGTGTGTGTGTGTGTGTGTGTGTGTGTGTGTGTGTGTGTGTGTGTGTGTGTGTGTGTGTGTGTGTGTGTGTGTGTGTGTGTGTGTGTGTGTGTGTGTGTGTGTGTGTGTGTGTGTGTGTGTGTGTGTGTGTGTGTGTGTGTGTGTGTGTGTGTGCGCGCGCTTGCGTGTGTGTGTGTGTGTGTGTGTGTGGTGTCCAGCTACAGTATACATTGAGGGTGACAAGTGACATGACAAAATCACCAGTAGAGGGAGCCATACTAAAGGACACACAGACTGGGGTTGAGGTGGGTACAGATGTGTGAATGGATCAAATGTGTTATTTTCAATCTAGGATTATGATGCAATGGGTTTTGCGTATATTTGTGTATTATAGCCAATTTTCTCTTTCGAGCAGCAGTACACATTCAAGGAAAGAAATGAGAGCAATGGAAGGATTGTTGTCTTGTTAACGCTAGCATATAGAGGGGTGATGAAGTAAAGGACAAACCTGAATAACTGACAACATAATTATTAATGCATATGCTTCCATACAGGTGCACTGCATGATACAATTAAGCTATCAATATTCTACAGTATCATGCTCTGCAGCATACAAAAAAGCTGAGCAGGCCCAGTTGTACTATATATCTTTTATCAAGATGGCAAGATTGAAGTGACTATAAAAAAAAGTTCATTATTGTGGCATTGATGGCAGGAGCTTCAGTCAAAAAGACTGCATAACTGGCTAGTGTTTCAATAGGAACAATGACTAAAGTGATTAAACCCCTCACTACAAAAACACATGCACATTTGACACTTGAGGTGCAAAAAACATTGGCACTGGTGTGTACAGGGATATGGAAAAAAGTGATCTGGTCAAACAAGTCATCCTTCACCATATTCTCAGTGCACGTGTGGCGGTACAGGCCTGAATGCTTGACCCTGCAGTTCAGCATTAAGACAAAACGATTTGAATTAGCTTCCTTTGCTGTACTCAATCATGTCCAAAATAGTTTTAAAGTTGTGCAAAGATGTATGTCACTAAGAAATATGAATGTCTAATAATATATCTTCTTAAAGTTGTGCATATAGCATTCACTCATTGTCATTATCACAGTGTGTTGAGACAGGACTTTAATTAGAGGATTAAACGAGGTCACACAGCTCTGTTATGCTGTGGGGGGCATTCCCCTGGCATGGTTTGGGTCCACTTGAGGGAAGGCCACAAATTAAAACAAAGTTATTCTGAGTGATCACCTTTATCCTATGATGAAACACTTTCTATCCTGATGGGAGAGGTCTCGTCCAGGTGCCCCCATCCACAGGGCACCAGTGGTCACTGAATGGTTTGATGAGTATGACAATTGTGTGAATCATCAATGTAGTCACCAGATATCAACACAATTGAACACCTATGGGAGATCTTTTTTTAACCGTTGTTAGACAGCGCTTTACATAACCATAATCAAAACACCAACACCATCTTTTGTTAGAATGTTCCATCACTCCAGTAGAGTTCAAGAGAGTCGTACAATCTATGCCAACTTGGGTGCATTGAAGTAGAAGGATGACTCATCTGAATCACTTTTTCCTCATCACTGTAAACCAGTGCCTGTATAGTTTTTGCACCATTGAACTCTCAAATGTGCATTTGTCTTTGTAATGAGGGGTTGAAGCACTGCAACCCGGCTATAACATCCCTCTCTCTGTAGAAGTCGACAGTCTGTTCTTGCAGATACAGTCTGGTCACATCCTACATTTACATGATCAGTCACCTGAGGAAGAGTTGATTTTCTTTTTGTCCTATAAAGGGAAGCAACATAGGAAGCACCATAGAAGACAGAGAAGCAACATAGGAAGCACCATAGAAAACGGAGACACACCATAGGAGGCACCATAGAAGACAGGAAAGAACCATATAGGAAGCACCATATCATTGAAGAAAGGGAAGCACCATAGGAAGCACCATACCATAGAAGACAGGGGAGCACCATAGGAAGTACCATACCATAGAAGACAGGGGAGCACCATCACACTAATGCACGAGCATCACAGTCATCGAATGTGCGCTTTCAGCCACAATTCCTATTCATTTATGTCTTTCCCATAGATCGAAATGCAGATGTTACTTTAGTCACTGTTCCTATTGAAACACTTTTGTGACTGAAGCTCCTGCTATCCGTGGCCCAACAATGAACCCTCTTTCATAGTCATTTACTGTAGATAGTTTCCTCTTGCCATCTTGATCCAGAGGTTAACTGGGCCTGCTCAGCAGTATATGCCACATGGGAGTTGATGCATTTGTTATGTTTCTCCTATAATTTATTAAGGGTTTTTCTTTAACCACTTGAACCCTAGCTGCTCTATTCTGGGGCGAAGATTTGGTGAAAATAGCAGATCTATGGCTAAAGAGATTTGTTGTAGAGGGAAATACTAACAGACCTAGTATAGAGCCCTGGGGGGCCCCTGGCAACAAATAATACACTGTAAGGTTTGTCACCTGTCTGTGCAAACACATATTATTTAAATTATAGGCCGTGTATCCAGAAAATATTAAGAAACATCTCCTCACAAGCAAGATACACACACTCCAGTGATTGTAGTTATGAAATCTACTGTACGGGCGCCACCTCAATCACCCTGATAGTCAGACCAGCCAGGCGAGAACGATTATTTAAAATGCACGCACACACACAAGAACATTCTAATGTTTAATGTTTAATGACAGACACACACACACACACACACACACACACACACACACACACACACACACACACACACACACACACACACACACACACACACACGCACACGCACACGCACACGCACACACGCGCACACACACACACATGCACACACACACACACACACACACAGACTAACCCTTGTCCTCCCCTGATCTCGAATCCGCATTTCTCTTACATAAACAGAATTGGCTCATATATTTGAGGTGCATGCTCACACGCACACACTCACGCACTACACAACACACAGTAGAAATATCCCTAGAGATGCTTCGATCGGCTATTTAAAAGTGGAAAAAAGGTAAACATGGCATTCATACAATTGCTGTCCTAAAATGTTGATGTCCTCACATGTATAGTAATACCAATGTGTGTGCGTACATGCGCTCGTGTGCGCGTGTGCGTGTGCGTGCGTGTGTGTGTGTGTGTGTGTGTGTGTGTGTGTGTGTGTGTGTGTGTGTGTGTGTGTGTGTGTGTGTGTGTGTGTGTGTGTGTGTGTGTGTGTCTACGTGATGGCCTGGAGTGACAGATGCTGTGTTTTTGTGTTCAATGTGCTGGAAAGAAGGGAACAAAAAAAAAACTGTAAAGGAACAAGTGGAGACCTAAAATGGACACAATACACTCTGCTCCCAGCCAAACCCATCCAACTCCTCTCTCAGTCTCTCCACCCACCATTCTCTGTTTCAATAGCTCCTTCTATTTCTGTTTCTTTCTCTTCTCTCTCTCTCCCTTCCTCCACTTTCCGTCTCATTCCCTCCCTCTCCCTCTGTTTGCTGCCTTTGTTTTCTCTCTCCCTCTGTCTCTCCATAGGCCTACCATTGGTTTCCATTTGACTTTTCCCACCTTTCATGTTAGTTTGTTTTATAATAGATGTAAAGCTGTCAATAGGAACGCTCTATGAGTTGACTCACTGTTAGCCTTATGACTAGCCTCCCACTCAACAGTGCTTTAATATCACACCACTATTCGTGACTCAAAGTTCAGACCTCAGACTGCGCACATTTACATGCACACAATAATCCAATAACTGAGAATAATCAGGTCATGGCTATAATTGGAATAACTTTAGTAATGCGATAATAATAAAAATAGAAATAAACGTTTTTAGGCCTACATAATTCAGTTAATGGATTTCTTTCCAAGGATGGGAAGTTGTGTGAAATTCAAACTTCCTGCCGAACGTTCAAGAGCCTCATGAGTGTCACAGGAAAATCCAAATAGGAACTAAACAGAGAAGAGCTGCTATACAACGTTCAAGTCCTTGTTAGTCTCTCAAGCCAGAGAAACAATAACAGGAAGCTGTCATCATTCTTCATTTCCATTCATGACAATATATTTTAAAATATCTTTAAAATATCTTTTTGAATTTCCATTTCTTCTAAGCAGCAACCTAGATATGCTTTGACTAATTTAACAGTGGCACACATTTCCGTGACTGCAAAAACAAAGGTTTGCACTTTTTCAGAGCTTCCGTTATATGTACGGTATATATTATATTATGGCGGAAGCATTTCTGAATTGTTTGAGCTGTCTCAGGAGACTGAACACTGCCACATTAACTCAACAGTGTTCATATCTATTTTCACACTCAGAGTTACGTTAACACAGGATTCTGGGATGCCCCCGAGTTACTTTTAATCCTACTCCTGTCATGTCTCACATGTCTCCACTCTCTCTGCCCTAGGTTTCCTGTCTCTCTCCGATCTAAGTAAAGCATCAAGTTAAAAAAAACTCAGGATTCTGACTTGCACTGGAAGACGCCACAGCAGAAGATGACAAGGTGATTCTGTCTCTGTTTGTCTTGCTATTAATTTCCCTTTATGTGATCGTCTCGCCTCTGTATTACCCCCCCCCCCACACACACACACACACACACACACACACAGCAGTCTTTATTACTGCCCCAGGCTAACATTAGTGCAGACAGGTGGGATAACGACTGTGATTATGTTTAATAATAGAAGCACATCAGTGAGAAAGAGAAAGAGAGTCTGTGTGTGTGCGTGCGTGTGCGCGCGCGTTATCAGTGAAATACTGACCCCTCCTCCCCCTTCCCTTGTCCTCCTCCCCCTCACCTTTCACTCCTTTACTTGCCTGCTCTCACTCTCTCTCCTTCGCTTACTAATCCTTTTTCTCTCTATTTTCAACCCATTTCCCCCCTTGATTGATTAACCCATTAAGACTTATTCGTAATTCAATTTAAACACTTTCAAGATTTTTTTAGAATGTTCAAAAATAGCAGATGTACAAGCTTGCAGCGCGGCACGAAGTAACACACTGTGAGCTTCTATATCTACTATTTTAATAGCCAACGCTGAAATCTAAAATGACACAGATGCTTTCCAGGTTTTAATGGGTAAACCACATGAAACCTAGCTTCCCTTTTCTGGGGCAAACATTGAGGCAAAAATAGCATCTACAAGCTCCCGTCGCATTGTGAGATTGTAGATTGAATAAAGATTGAATAAACAACAACAGATAAATACATTTCTTGGTCTTTCTTGGTCATCTTTGCAAGCGAAGGACGAACAAGCAGGAAAATATACATTATAAAAGTTTTTGCAGATGAGATCGCTGTGGAGATCCGCCTTGTATTTCATTCTTATTCATTCTTTTTATGTCTTGCCATCTCTTTTTCTTTTTTACATCATCAAGATTGTTTTGTGACTCCTAATACAATTAGTAGTATTTATTTTAATTGCTGGGTTGGTTGAAGGCTCCATGTTGCAAAATTCCACCATTCAACAGAAATTTTTTAGCAGAGTGCTTCACATGCAAAAATGCAACCATAAGGCAGTCCCATTTGCTGATTGTGTAATTACCGTAGGTACTGCCTTTATACATAGGACAATAATTTCACACAGATTGCAGCCACAGATTGCGAGTGCAAATTGCTGCATATTGAACGCAATAGAATATATATCTGGCCTTGTCCTTGGACTCTTGCAAACCAAACGTTTATCATCTTGTCAGTCTACTGTTCATTCCCACAAAATGTCATGAAAATCTTCCCATCCAATCTTGATTTTGACCTTGACATTGATTGTGACTTGAGCTTTGGGGAGACCTGTGCTCCGAGGAGCTTACTTTTCAAGGTTATTTTCAAATAAACTTTTTTATGTCTACATTTATTTCATTATCACTTCATTCATTCCTTTATTTGTTTATTTTTAAATATGGCAGTTCCGGCCCTCCATAGTTTGTGACCTTGAGCTTTGACTCTTTCAGGACTCTCCTCCAGCCAAACTGTATGCTGCCCCAAGTGAAAGGAACACCTAAACAGTTTCTACTGCAGGTCTGATGGACTTAATTTTAGTGCAGAAAAGGACAAAGTGATAAGTGAACATAGAAGCTGAGGCTGTACTCCCTGCACAGGGATGAAAAAGGTCTATTTACCACTTTCAACCTGGTGTCACTATTTTCAGCTTGTTTTGAATGTTTTTTATGATAATAAAAAGAAAAACATAAACAAAACATTTGTACCGTATTCATATTGTTTTTTATTTGAAACATTTCAACAAAATTACAAAGAAATTACAAAGAATTGCCACAAATAGTCAAACGTTTTTAAAAAAACTAGCAAAACTAGCAGTTCTGTAAGGCAGCTCACAACGCATGTTGCATTGTGAACTTGTAAATCTGCTGTTTCCGCCATGTAAAACGGTCGTATGACAAAGGCAGGGCCGGATCTAGGCATGGGCAAGGGGGGGCAAATGCCCTGACTGCCCCCCCAAAAAAAATCTAGTGCTTGTGAAAGTTACATTTATGTCATGATATGAAATGTGAGCTTACCATAATCAAAATAATCCTTAATCATATTCCATCATGTATCATTGCACAATTCAAATAATCCTCTGCCCTGATTTTCCACAGTCACACACACACATGCAGTACTACTCCTAAACAATAAGAAGCAGTATTACACAAACAGCCGAAAAAAACGCAAAAAAACGCAACAAAAAAAAATCGCCGCCGCGCTTCGCGCGGTGCCGAGGAAGCCGCCCCCCCAGCATTTCCTAATGCCCCCCCAATTAATAATTTCTGTATCCGGCCCTGGACAAAGGATAAAATAGGGCTTAAGAAGTGGTTAAGCAAGACTACCGGTCCAAGGCTAACATTATTGAAATCCTGTCCCAAGCATCTTTCAGGTATCTTTTGTGACCTTTTCAACTGATCTTAAAAGAACACTGTGTAGTGTGTACCCATGCTGTGGAAGTCATCCATTATATGCCCAATACCACAGAAAAGTCATGCAGCCATGAACAACTTGCTAAGGTGTTCTTGCCAAATGTCAATCACGTTTATTCTTCTTGTGCAATTTATAATGTCTAAAGATATCAACCTCCCAATTCTTGAAGTCTTTTACAGTTACTTGGAATTGGTCATCTCTTTTAGTGGCGTGGCTCATTCAAACCAGGAAAACTCTTATCATACACTAAATCAGTGTGTTTACATGCACACAAATAAAGGCAATACTGTGGTTATTGAAAATGTAATGTAAAGGTTATTTGATTTCCAAAAACCATGGTAAGAGATTTTAAGAGTTTTTTTCCCCTCATATACAGGTATAGTACAAGCAGCGAAAAGTTGGTGTGGCATGTTCCGCAAGACTGTGCTAACATCAATACAATATAACAAGTAAATAATACCAGAAACCAGAAGGGGGATACCAGAAACTCCCAGCATATCCATGCTTTCTTCATACAATATGTTCTGTCTGATAACAGAGTTCTCTTGCTTACACTTCATACTGCTCATGACCCATTTTTTTATCTAAGGCCTTTCTTAGAGGTCTAAGAGATGTACTCTCTTGCACAAATGTTTTACTTTTTAATTGTTTTATTGTATTGAAAATACATTTGAGTTGCAATTGTCAATTCAACCACCTGGCGAAGTCACACTCCACTGCAGAATGTAGGTTCCAACAGTGGTTTTGCTGTGAGTGTGTCATCCTGGTTACCCAGGTTCTATGTTCCCCGGGTTCTATGTTCCCCACTTACCTTAGGGTTAGGGTAAGGGTAAGGGTAAGGGTAAGGGTAAGGGTAAGGGTTAGAGTTAGAGTTAGAGTTAGGGTTAGGGTTAGAGTAGTGTTATGGTTAGGGTCAGGGTTACAGTTCAGGATTACTCTTATAGGGCTCCTTTTAGGGATCAAGAAGGACCCCAAACCACAATATGGGCTAAAGTGGAGTCTGAAGAGGTGAGTCTTCAGATTACGGCGGAAGATTGGGAGTGAGTCTGCAGTTCTAAGAGCACTGGGGAGTTCGTTCCACAGTTTGGGAGCCAGAAGGGAGAAGAGTCTGGGAGGTGTGGAGCATTGTCCTGGGTGTTCTAGCGAAGGTTCTGCCAGCTTATATAACTGTGATTGTTATTGTCTCCGCCAGGCCGAAAGGCATGGCGAGAGAGTATGTTTTTCCCCCTGTCCGTCCGTCCGTCCGTCCGTCCGTCCGTCCGTCCGTGTGTCCTGTCCGTGTGTTACCAGCTAATCTCCGGCACCGTTGGCCCGGTCGCTGCGAAACTGTGCACACCCACTCCCTGGATGCCAATTCAGAACCTCTGCCCCACATTTTTCACATGGGCCTGTCATAGCGCCACCAGGAGGCCGATTCGTGCAAAACCTATTCTTTCCCATTACACCTACAGCTTTTAACCAAACGTCATGCAAATCGGTACACAGTATCTCTATAGTCATGTGATCAACCCGGATCTGTCCAATTTCCCATATTGCATCCTCATTGGCTAAGGTTGCCTTCCAAAATTTGCAGGATTGGTCCGTTTAGAGTAGTGGTCTAAAGGTTGGACTCTCAGCACAGAGGTTCCATGTTCAAATCCATCTTCAAAGTTGTAGTACTTTGAAGTTTTCAAGGCCAAAATACAAAAAAGCAAGTCAAAACCACAAAGAGACATGAGAAGGGAGTGGCTGAGAGATGGGGTAGTGGTCTAAAGGTCGGATTCTCTGCACCCAGGTTCCATGTTCAAATCCCAGTTGTTCCATACTTCAAAGTTGTAGATCTTTGACATTTTCAAGGCCAAAAAGCAAGTAAAAAGCACAAAGACACATGTGAAGGGAGTGGCTGAGAGATGGTGTAGTGGTATAATGGTCGGACTCTCGGCACATAGGTTCCATGTTCAAATCCCAGTTGTCCCATACTTCCAAGTTGTAGTACTTTGAAATTTTCAAGGCCAAAAAGCAAGTCAAAAGCACAAAGACACATGTGAAGGGAGTGGCTGAGAGATGGGGTAGTGGTCTAATGGTCGGACTCTAAGCACAGAGGTTCCTTGTTCAAATCTCAGTCGTCCCATACTTCAAAGTTGTAGTACTTCGAAATTTTCAAGGCCAAAATACAAAAAAGCAAGTCAAAAGCACGAAGAGACACCTGCTGAGGGCCCAAAGGTGCGTTGGCGCAGTGGTGTGGTGTGCTTGATCGGTTGCCTCTGCTACAGACAGTTGGCAGGTTCAAGTCCCATGCCATCAATGTACTGGAGGACCATTGGGAGGACCATCGGGGGGACCGCGTCCCTCCCCTGTTTCCTGATAGTTAAAGGTGGGGGGGTTATGTCTGAAAGAACCCTGCCCAGCTAAAGTTTTACAGAAGGACACTCCAACTCATTCAGTGCCATCGAGGTCCCCTACGTGCCTCAAAGCCTCCGAGTGCCTCCGATGTGTTTTCTGTGTTTTCAGTGTTTAGCCACCAGCCTGTTCACAAACTTGCGATGCCATACAAGACTTCAGAGCCACCAGGGCAGCAAAACCACGTGATCCCAAAAAACACCCTGCTGAGCTTCTATGGAAAGGGTCAGGGGGGTGTAATCAGCCCAATGAGTTCACGAGACCTAAAAAGTTTCCTTCTGTAAAACCTCAGCTGGGCAGAGTTCTTTCAGACATAACCCCCCACCTTTAACTATCAGGAAACAGGGGAGGGACGCAGTCCCCCCGATGGTCCTCCAGTACATTGATGGCATGGGACTTGAACCTGCCAACTGTCTGTAGCAGAGGCAACCGATCAAGCACACCACACCACTGCGCCAACGCACCTTTGGGCCCTCAGCAGGTGTCTCTTCGTGCTTTTGACTTGCTTTTTTGTATTTTGGCCTTGAAAATTTCAAAGTACTAAAACTTTGAAGTATGGGACAACTGGGATTTGAACATGGATCCTCTGTGCTGAGAGTCCAACCTTCAGACCACTACACCATCTCTCAGCCACTCCCTTCACAAGTCTCTTCGTGGTTTTGACTTGCTTTTTTGTATTTTGGCATTGAAAATGTCAAAGTTCTACAACTTTGAAGTATGGGACAATTGGAATTTCAACATGGAACCTCTGTGCTGAGAGTCCGACCTTTAGACCACTGCACCATCTCTCAGCCACTCCCTTCACATGTGTCTTTGTGCTTTTTACTTGCTTTTTGGCCTTGAAAATGTCAAAGTACTACAACTTTGAAGTACTGTATGGGACGTCTGGGATTTGAACATGGAACCTCTGTGCTGAGAGTCCAACCTTCAGACCACTACACCATCTCTCAGCCACTCCCTTCACATGTCTCTTTGTGCTTTTGACTTGCTTTTTGGCCTTGAAAATGTCAAAGTACTACAACTTTGAAGTACTGTATGGGACGTCTGGGATTTGAACATGGAACCTCTGTGGTGAGAGTCAGACCTTTAGACCACTGCACCATCTCTCAGCCACTCCCATAATATGTCTCTTTGTACTCTTGAAGTGTTTATATGTCAGCCTTCAGTTAGTAAAGTTGAAATACGTCAGCATATAGATAGCTGCATCATGTAACTTTACTATTCTACCCTGAATTTGTCTTTTAGTGCTTTTTAGTAATTTTTTTGTAGTTTAGCTGGCAAAACTTGACAATTGAAACTCTCTGCTGAAAGACTGACTATTACTACACCATTACTCAGTACTAATTTCACATTCAACTACAGTAGGTCTGGGACTTGAACATGGAAACCCAGTGCTGAGAGTTTCAGCATTAGTCCACTAAACCATCACATGTTTAATGTATAGATGTAGTCTTCTAGTGCTTTAAAGTGTTCTTTTGGACTGACCAGCAAAGCCCAGCTTCCCAGCTTGGCTTTGCTGGTCATTCCAGCCAGCCAGCTAGTTACTTTACACCACTGTTGTTCTTTAAATCTAATTATTTTGCTTGAAGAATTCTGTCACTATAGTGAAAACGTGTAGCTATTCTTCTTCATAATAATTTTTTTTCAAAGTGATATACTGTAGTAGCAGTGACTGAGACAACAGACTGAAAAACAATGCTGTATAACTGAATGCGTGTGAGCGTGCATGCGCATCCGCAACTGGTTGCGGCGCACATCAAGTCACCTTTTGACCAATGTGGGCCGCACCCCAAAATGAGTTCGACACCCCTGCTACTGTATACAGGGTATCTGCACATTTCTAAAGTGACAGACTATACATTAAAATGGTCAAACATTGACAAAATTGTCTTCTGTCTTTCACGGGGGAGAACTCTAAATGATAAAATTAGAATAATTGGAATGATTTGATTTGTTTTGACCAAAGATTTGACTATTGACATCATTATTGTCTCCGCCAGGCCGAAAGGCATGGCGAGAGAGTATGTTTTTCCCCCTGTACGTCCGTGTGTCCGTGTGTCCTGTCCGTGTGCTACCAGCTAATCTCCGGCACCGTTGGCCCGGTCGCTGCGAAACTGTGCACACCCACTCCCTGGATGCCAATTCAGAACCTCTGCCCCACATTTTTCACATTGGCCTGTCATAGCGCCACCAGGAGGCCGATTTCTGCCCATTTTTTCCCATTACACCTACAGCTTTTAACCAAATGTCATGCAAATCGGTACACAGTATCTCTATAGTCATGTGATCAACCCGGATCTGTCCGATTTCCCATATTGCATCCTCATTGGCTACGGTTGGCTTCCAAAGTTTGCAGGATTGGTCCGTTTTGAACAAACTGCCTCAAATCATGAACGCAGCTTGCCATTTCCATTAAATTGCACACGCACATTCCCACTAGGCCGAGGAAGAAATGCCACTTGAACATTTTCAAATCAGCCTCATGGTGGCACTATAACAGGCCGATTTGCATTTTTAACTATAACTGCACCGATCTGCGTGAAACTTTGCACGCACACTCCCTAGAGGCCAAGGAAAAACATCTGCACTGCATTTTTCACATCTGCTTTTTACAGCGCCGTAAAATACTTTTTTGGAGATATTTCCTTCAGATTCTGTCAAAAAAACACGCAAATTGGTACACTGTATCTCCATAGTCATGTGATTCTGATGGATCTGTCCGATATTTCATATTCCATCCCATTTGACTTACAGTGGCTTCCAAAGTTTGCAGGATTGGTCAGTTTTGAACAAAATGCCTCAAAACATGAACGCAGTGTGCAATTTCCGTGAAATTTTGCATGCAGATCCCCACTAGGCCGAGGAAGAAATGCCCTGGCATGCAGCCTAGGGTACCTGGACCGTCACGCTACGGCCCAGGCCATTGTTATTGTTTTTAACTTCAAGACAATACATTTGTAATCTAAAGTTAGGTAAAAGTTATATTTTGTAAATAAATATATTTGTCATTGCCCGAACTTGGACACAGCAATTTGTAAATCATATACCCATAAGCTTATTTTTTCACATGACAACTTGAAAATAGCATTTGATCAACGCTTTGATTGAATATGAATGAAATGGTTCTCTTTGTGGAGGGAGATATCTGACAACATGGCCTCGCCATTAATTACACCTTGGTGTCAGGATAAACTCCGAGGTCTCTTTAGCCGTTAATCTGGCCAAAAACATACGTACTACTACCATACCATATCATGTTTGTCATGGTACGTTCCTACATTGAGGTTGCATGCAGTGACTAGGGCTGTAGTATTCAGAGACCGGTCTCGGTCTAGAGTCCACTCTCAAGAAAGACCACATTTTGATGGTCTCGGTCTTGACTCTGTCTTTAATACAATTTTGTCTCGGTCTCAGACCAGTGGGCTCCGCTCAGGATTTTCTTTGTGTTCATTTCTCCAAAGTTGGCTACTGCAGCTTTAAAAGATTTTTTGTTAATATAAACATTACACTATTTTGATGTTGGTTCATTCTCAGATTTATTATTGAATTTATTAC
>NC_137620.1:23351497-23363997 GCF_963280865.1 Gymnoscopelus braueri | reverse complement strand
GCTCTGCTTGAAAATGACTACATGTGGGCGAGTTGTTGTCGGTGTTAACTGTAGTCCGTGCAATTGAACATGTAAAGCCTGACCTTACAGTAATTCACCACTGGTAATTTTTAGGAATTAGCCAAGCTCAAACCAAGTCGCATTTTGAGTGTGCTGTGAGCCTGTAAATCAGCTTTTTTTTTCTGTTCAGCTACTGTATAATGACATTTCAAAATAGGGACCCCAGGTTGAAAGTAAAAAATGGACCTGCAAGAGTCACTCATGGATGTCACTTTGTAGGAAGCAATTCAAGGGTTTTATTTAGAATACTTTACATCCTGTTCATAACAGTATACAGGTATACTAGTGAATATGTTTTTCCACACAAGCTGTAATTTTGAAAATCAATTTGTGACTTTGACTCAACAGACAAAAGAGTATGGAACATCTGAAATCAGTGGATTGGATGTGTAAGAAACTGAATATCCTTTCAGTATAGCATTCACCATAGACAGGTCCAATTAAAATCTGAACTTCATGATAGATGATAGACTTACAGTATATTACTTAGTTAATACATTTAATGACATTGGCCTTCATGTCTTTCTTGATGCAATTTGAGGGGGAAGAAGATTCTATCGTGCTGGAAGCCTGGAACACAGATATAGAGGAAGAACACACAGCTAATCTCAAAAGTTAGGCAGGTGCTGAGCGAAAAACGAAACAGAGCACTTTAGTCTGTTTCAACTTTTGCTCAACCCCTGCCTAACTTTTGGGATTGGATGTGCGTGTTTTTGGAACATAGATACTGCACAGGACATGGTTGTTTGCTGATTTGAGCCTCTGTGTCGGAGTCATTTCATTTCTTCTTCAAGGTGGCAGGGTGTTATTGAATGATTTGTTATGCATACATTTTCATGTGTTCTACAATGGATCTAAATGTCTTATTTCCAATTTTGTGCCGCAACATATAACATATCATTTGTCTTGGCAGTTGTAGCCTATTCATAGATCAACATATTGTCCCCAACCCTCACTTTACAGATTCATGACACGTTATGGTGTTTATGCACTGATTGTACTGCTTTGTCATATGAAAGGATCACTTATTTTAGGTTAGATCTTTCCTTTGTATTATGCCTGACTTATAGTATAGTTGTGTGCTGGTTTCTCGGACCGAAAACAGCTTGTAGCTTGTATCTGCTATTTTCGATGCGAGACACAATGTATAAATCAGGCTTAACATTCTGTGCCTGTGAGTGCTATTTTGTAAGTTGTGAACTTGTGATTCCCAACCAGCGCTAACGTCACCCCCAACACTCCCGTCAGAAAACCCATGTAAAGGAAGGGGGTGCAGTGGGTCAGAGCCCAATTTGCTCGCCATGACAAACCCCAGCTTCAGGCATGGAAACCCCACATGAGAGGAAACAATCTGGTATTTCCCTGTCGACTGGTCTGACATGGGGTTAATTTGTCCCTGCATGCAGGCACACACTGAGAGACCAGCTAATTTGTCCTTAGCAGCGTTAATGGCGTCCCCAGGGCCATTCCGCCATCGCTGCGGCGATTCTCAATGTTCCGGTCGAAGGGGGGGGGAAGCAAAGCTGGAAAGAGCTGCCATTTTAGAGGGCAAGACTCAGAGATCACAAAATTCCCAGGAAAACGTGACTATTGTTTACGCACGTGTGTGCAAGTGTGCTCAATGTGTATGTTTTGTGTACACATGTGTTCATGGGTGAATGTGTGCGCCCACGTGCTAATTGTGCATTCTGCAAATGCATGTGTGCAATGCATGAAAATGTGCATGCTATTCTATAGGTGGAGTCAAAAACATTAGTTCTCAAACATTGTCCTGTCAAGGACCCCCATATTAATATTATGTATTAGGCCACAGATCACATTTGAAAAGATTTTGTGCCAGGGACAAGATGAGATCTATGTTTTTGTTAGTACAGAGGCTAACAGTAGAGAGAATGAAACCTGTTGTCATTCTTATACATTCACTCATTTGGCTTCTAGCCGGTGAGATGAAATTAACCACTGGCGTCCATATGCAGGGTATGTAATTATAGGCAAAACTTTTCAAAAGTATAGAAAAACTAGCTTATTTACAATCTCACAACGTGTCACATCACTACATGTGTATAAAATAAGGCTCAAGTGGCTGAACTGCTATTCTTTTTGCTGGAGACACCCTGGAACCCCTCAAAGACCCCTGGGGGTCCCCAGACACCACTTTGAGAACCAGTGTATACATGCAGGCCACACAGCAACAGCATTCTAAGTGTCTGTCTCTGTCTCAGAGTGAGACTAACATAGTATCTCCTGTATGTATATGGCTGCACATTCACATTTGTGCGCTCGTGCGTGTACTGTATGTGTGTACATGTGTCTGCAGGTAGCTGACACACATGGGCCTGATTGCAATAATAAAGACACCATTGTTTTTATCCACATTAGCTGTTATCCAACTGAGTGACACACAGACAGACATTGAAGGGTGGGAATTCACCTTAGCTAGAGAGATAAGGGCTCTTGGGAATGGATTCCCATTTCGGTGATAATGTATAAGATTGCCATATTATCTGTCAATTCTTATTAGATCCAGATTGGTAGATACAGCTTCATCAGCTATGGACATTAAATTGTAATTTTGTTACCACATTAAACAGATGATATAAACATAAATTCAAAAGTAGCAAAGATAGCAGAACAGCTATTTTCACTATTTGTTGTAAGACAAAGTATAGGGCTTAAGTGGTTAAGTGTGGTTTTAATTAATTAATCAATTAATTGAATGAATGTCAATCCAGCAGCTTATTCATAACACTGATTGCGCTGTTCGTCCCTTCCAGCCTGCTGTCCAAATGTCCCTGTGCACAGCCTCTCACGTTTGCCTGCTGGTCCTACCAGTGATGTCATTGCTGCTTCTCTTCTCTCCCATTGGCTGGAGCTTAGATGGCCACACCCCAGGATGTCACCTATACCGTAAGTTACATACACTACACACACACTACACACACACGCACGCACGCACGCACGCACGCACGCACGCACGCACGCACACACACACACACACACACACACACACACACACACACACACACACACACACACACACACACACACACACACACACACACACACACACACACACACACACACTCACTCACTCACTCACTCACTCACTCACTCACTCACTCACACACACACACACACACACACACACACACACACACACACACACACACACACACACACACACACACACACACACACACACACACACACACACACACACAGGACGGCAGACGCACATGTACACAAAAAGATCACAAATATTCTTCGGAAAGTCTTCAAACATAAGCCCATGCATCACCTCACCTACGATGCTGGAGAGAGGTGTTTCCACCAAATAATGCACAAAAATCTCACAAAACAGCATGTCCCCCAAACACATTAGTATTGAACACCACCAGAACATCAGTCCCCACTCATCCTCATTCATCCCTATTTCCCTCCCATCGCCTCTCTCTCTCTCCCCCTCCCTCCCTGTCTTTCCTGTCTGTACAGCCTTCAACGTGACCATCCGCAGTGACCGCCGTGGGACGTGTAAAGGCACCCACCTGGTCTACGCCTGTGTGGGCTACTGCGAGTCCAGTGCCTTCCCGTCCAGGTACTCTGTGCTGGTGGCGTCCAACTTCACACACAACATCACCTCTGCTTCACGATGCTGCACCATCAGCAAGGAGGCTAAGGTGAGCCGAAGGAACAACGAACGAAGGGAGGGAGGGATGTATAGAAGGATAGATTTGGGAGGAATAGCTAAGTGAACGGAGGGAATAAATGTCTCTCAGTGACTTGATGGAGACCCCCATCTTAAAAGATGTTGTGTCAGGGACCTCAGAAAGGTCCCTGACCGGACCCCACTTTGAGAACCACTGGATTAAAGGACAGCTAGATGGAAGAGAGATTGGTAGATGGCATACTGATAGAATACTGTGATCACGGTACTGTTGGTTTGCTTCCATTGCTTCCATTGTCCATTAATTGTTTGCCCCACTTCCCCCCAGATCAAAGTTCGCCTGGACTGTCCTCGAGGACGTCACCATGACAACATGGAGATCCTGACGGCGAGGGCGTGCCGCTGCGACATGTGCCGCAAGTCACGCTACTGACACGCCAAGGATCACACTTTAACCTCCTCGCCAAAGAGACTCGGGGTGCAACAATGAATCGAACTAATCGATCCTAAAAAGAAAATATTTATCCCTATTTTGGACATGTTTTAGGTGAAAGGTTTCCCAAAAAATTCAAAATTTTTATTCTAAGTGAATAGCAGATCTACAAGCTCACACCGTGTTGCATCACAATGTGTTGTAAGCTTGTAGGTCTGCTATCTTCAGTTTTTTTTGCGTGACACTGTGCGGAATATTAAACAACTCATGGTTAATGGATTCATTGATTATGTAAAAACTTTTGAGGAAAAAAACTGTAGCTTCTCCATTATTTGAGTAATCGATAAATAATCACTAAGGACATAATATTTACAGCCCTAAAAGAAACACAGACAAGAGACAATGGATCACCTTCCAACCTTTCACAACGCCTTGTGTTGTGAGCTTGTACTGTAGATCAGCTATTTTCACAGATTATGACATGTCCCGAATAGGGACGCTAGGTTCATGTGGTTAATGTTTCAAACTCTTTCAGAGACTACCAGGAATCTCTTCACTTTTATTTCAATTCTGTAGATTCTTTTTTACAAACATGAGGGAACCTTTTGATTTCTGAACCTTTTTGAAAATTGTATTTATTTAAAATGAAAAATGATTTAGCACTCCTACAACAGGCTACTGGCCTAGTGTTTTATTCAATATTCTTTTTGATGAAAGAGTAAACAGTAGGCTTGTTGGAGAGGAGAAGAACGAAAACACTGCACTGAAATGCACAATTATGGCATTTATTAAAACAGAACGAAAACTTTCTCTGGGTGGGGTGACATTCCTTCAATACAGAAAAACCACACCATTTAGATCATTTAGTTTCATTTGTAAAAAAAGAAAATGCATACAGATGTTGGTTTTACTGCAAGGGGGTAGGGGTGAGGGTATGCTCTTGAGAAGGTTGATAGTTGAATCAAGGTTTAAAATGTTGATAGCCGTGATTTTGAGACCCAATTCTGGTATGCATCTATATTGAAGTTGAGTTCCCCCTGTGAACAATGTTATTAATATGAATTCTCATAATGACCAACTTAAGCCCGATTTGTATACTTTGTCGTATGACAGTGTTGCGTGCCGAAACATTTTCACAACATGTAGCGGATGCGATGTGTTGTGAGTTTGTAGGTCTTGTACGGCTACGATGGAACATAAATTAGGCTTTACCATCATTAATGCAATTTGAATATGTCACTTGAATGGACTTGAGACTGGAAAACTGCATGTACATTTAACCACTAAACATAAATCAGACACTAACGAATGTACAAAACTTTATTTATATTTATGAATTTGACATTCTGTAAATATCTAGAGAAAAGATAACGGTGGCGATGTTGACATAGAAAAGGAGAAAGAATGCACTGTACTGTACCAAGTTTGAATAAATCGTTATTATATAAAACCATGTGAACTTTGACTGCTTTTTCCAAACCCTGACTGCGTTTCTCATACTTGATGTAAGCTACATTACGTTACAGTGGCACTGTATTGGTTAAACGTGACACCAAAAGACCAAACAGAAACCCAAGTACCCCGCACAGGGAAAAGCATTGCAGGGTATTGTAATTGGTCCTGCTTGTATTAGTATTTAAAAAAAAGAACAAACATTGTAAAACAGCTTAAAACTGTCAAACTAATCAGATAATTAACATTGTTAAATGTATGACTGACAATATCTTCTACTCATGACATTAAAATGACATGACTATATATATAAACCAAAAATAAGCCTGAAGGAAAATAATCCACAAGTGTACATGACATACATACGGTGAAACTCTTGACTAACATAATTGTTGTGGTATTAGTTGAGTACATTTTCCTCTGCATTTACCCATGAGCTATTTAGTTATACCAGTGGGCAACTCATTTTTAACAACACCCAACCAGGCAGTTTGTGTTCAGTGTCTTGCTCAAGGACACTAAGCCAGGAGGACCGGGGATTGAACCAGGAATCTTCCATTTCGTAGGCAGCTGCTCAACCTCCTGAACTACTGCTGCCCACACATACAGTATTTACCGTTACATCTTGCAATACGTTAGTAGGCCTAATGTGCTTTGACAAGTTGTGTAGCTCTGTGGGATCAAACATGACAATCTAAACTGAATCATGTGGCCCCTTAAATTTAATAAACAAACTGCTGAAAACTGGAAAGTCTCAGTAAATATAATTAAATGGATGAAAACAACATTTTTAAACAGCCGCTTGCCAGGCACACTCAGAACACTATAATGTTTGATGGAATGCTGTCATTGAAATGAGCGTTGGCTTGGCAAATAATACTGAGAAGGTTCATGCGTTTCCTCTGGTTAAGCCTGGAAACAACTACAAGAGAGATGCTCATCCTGCCGCTTTCAGCTCTGCACAGCACACTCCTATCCAAAGCATTGAATATGAACCATATATAGGCAATGTTTGTAACTATATAATATTTGTTTAGGTAGTACAGCAAGTAAATAGGCTAGTTTATAGTACTAGGGGGACAACATTATTGGATTAACCAATGCTCTGATCATATAAACCCAGGAATCCTACCAAAATGATCTGTATGGAGTTGATGGAGAACATTTATTCATTTATTAATTATCTTCTCAGAATTTTTGGCTGTCTCCACTGTGGCAGCTCTTACATATTAGAGACTGGCAGGAAAGCCAGAGCAGCCTTGCCAGCCTCATCTCTCCTGGGTAGGCAACTGATCATTACCACCAAGTTCAATAAATATCTGCCCCTCTGTTCTCAAGTTAATGTCTGTGTCTGTGTCCACCTGTACTGCAGATCCCTGATAAAACTTCAGGTCAACTAAGTATGTAGGGTTGAAGGGGTTAACGCACACACTCACACAGAAAAGATCACACTCTATAAAAGCCAGTGTTTCATTTAGTATTCGTATTATTATTAGCGCTATTTTATTAGATTGATTGATAGATTCTTGGTATCACAGTTTGTAAAACAAAACATCTTAACAAACAAAACTGCCGTCAGAAAGTCTCACACTCTGTGTCTTGTGTGGAGCAGACGGCACAGTGGCAGTGCAGTGCCATGGGGTAGTGGTACAGTGGCGAGACGTCGGGCTGGCAGCCTGCCAGACGCACCGTCATTTGGCGTGTCCGGCTGTACGTGCACACGCGGTGGTGGCGGTGGATGTAGGGAGGGTCTGGCACAGGCCTCTGTGGAACACACCAAGTAGTACACATGAATATGAGGGTGGTATACTGTGTGTGTGTGTGTGTGTGTGTGTGTGTGTGTGTGTGTGTGTGTGTGTGTGTGTGTGTGTGTGTGTGTGTGCGTGTGCGTGTGCGTGTGTGTGTGTGTGTGTGTGTGTGTGTGTGTGTGAGATATGTGTAATGAATAATCCCTCACGAACACACATTTTCTTTCCAAATCTCTTCAGCTTGTAAACAATTTATTTTAGGGTTTTATTTAAAGGGATATTTCACTTTCAAACAGGTTTGGGGTACTTACTTTTACTTTTACTCTGGCTTTTGTGAGCACCCCAGACATTTTCTAAGTTGCTTGATTCAGTATTTAGATATTTGATATTCATTTGATCAGACACGCCCCCTTCCTATACAAATCCACTGTAACTTCAAACTCCATTTTATCCATGTTAGATTCATTGAAAACACCCATCCTTGGTTCTGGTGACTGATAGTGTCCTTCTAATACGTGAGGGGGCGAATGGTGATTGGTCTTCATAATAATGCTACAGTCCGTACGTTTTTTGTCCATTATCTCCCTCACCCATTGGAGAGAGGTCATTGCAACGTTGTCTGAACTACAATAAAGACAGCGGTACACCGGATACATCCAATCAGTCTGCTTAAAATAACTTTATTGCCACTGTCTCCGTGTCCTACCCGACACCAGGGTCTAAACTTCTCATAGGAAGATTTATGGGGTGGCATAGCTGAATGGTGAGAGAGCCTTCCTGGGGAACCGCAGGACCGGATGTCCCAGGTATGAATCCAGGCTTGGCCAGCAATGTGTTGAATATGACTGGTTGAAGTGTCTTTGGGCAAGACACCTAACTGCCATACGCCCCTTGTGGGCAGTGATCAGCTTGGTTGAGCTGAGACTGATTTCCCCTGTGGGAGTCAGTAGGTCAATATTGTAGTAGTAGGGAGACCACTTCCAATCACTGCAGATGTATATCTCTGCTTTAACCGGAAGTGAATATAAAAACAAAATTATCTTCAACATAATGCGGTGCTTTGAACCAAGCAACATACGGCTTGTTAGAAGAGACTTGGGATTAGACAGTGAGCGTTGTTTTGGAGTTTATACACAGATGTTTTATATATATTTTTGCTCCACAGCATATTTGTTGCTTTGTTGCTGAAGTTCTTGTAGCTGCTGTAGCTTTTGTATTAAAACCCATAAAAAAAGCATCTGTGTCATTTTAGATTTCTTTGGCTGTTAATAAATAGCAGATATACAAGCTCACAGCGCGTCACTTCGAGCTTGTAGATCTGCTATTTTTGAAAAACCTTGAAAATGTGTAATTTTTTTACTCAAATCTTTGCTTCTGGGGGCCTGTGAAACAAAATATTTTGAGATGGTGCTCCGCGGCCAAAAACATACAATTTTGGGGGGTCCTTCACATGAAATAGTGTGAGAACAACTGAAATAGCAATATAAGTTTTTCAGAAAACTGTTAGGATTTAGAGGACATTTATAGAATCGGGTCTTAATGGGTTAATCAGGGAGGAACCACAACCTTCTACTGTTGAACAGCTCCTTGCCTTGGTGCTCTGTTCAAGGGCTCCTAAGTGGTACTAGGGTCCTCTATTTCCCCCACCCAGACTATAACTTCCCATGGGACGCAAATTGGCTCTGGTCCCAAGCCTGCATGTGCTGCATGTCCCTGTTAGAGCAGTGGTTCTCAAAGTGGGGTTTGGGGACCGCCAGGGGTCCTTGAGGGGATACCAGGGGGCTCCCAGCAAAATGAGGAACAATTTAAACACTTAAATTCTTTACGCTTTATTTTTCCTATTTGAAAATAGCCGATCTACAAGCTCACAAACGCATCGCATCAAGGCGAGTTTTGAGCTTGTAGATCGGCTATTTTCAGAAAATGTTGACACAATTTGACAAATCTTCTCTCAATTTGGGGGTCCTTGACATGTGACAGTGGTTTGAGAACCACTGTGTTAGTGAGAGTGTTAAGTGTTTACCTCCCAGGTGTGGCAGCGTCCCCAGCAAGCCTCTGTGGTGACTTTCTGTCCCCTGCAGCCGGGCTTCTGAGCCACGAAGGAGAACTCTCGCACCGCACAACCCCTGAAACCGTGAAGGCTCGTCGTTGTTGTCGTCACCGCTGCACATAACGCCGCTGCACCGACGACCAGGAGACACAGGAGTGACAGACAGGGGGAGCACAAATGCATCCTGGAGGAGAGAGGCAGAGATAAACAGAGATGGAGAGAGAGAGAGAGACAGACAGACAACTAAAGAGGCATGTTTTATACAGTTATTCTCAACCTGTGGGTTCCCCAAATGATTGGGGGGGGGGGTCCCCAGATGATTTGCTTAATGTGCAATATTGTTTTCTCACTGAACAGTGTATACAGGGTATCTGGACATTTCTAAAGTGACAATTTAAGGACTTTTAATAACTTTTACTGCAAAAAGACTACTGCATCAAAACTAATCAACAAACTATACATACAAAATTGTCAAACATTGGCCAACATGTGAAATATTACCTGAGAAAGAGGCAAAAAAAGAATTTAATAGCTGATCTACATACATCCACAACGCCAATGCGATGCGTTGTGAGCATGTAGATCGGCTATTTTCACATTCATCTGTGGTACAAAGTCAAATGAAAATGTAATGCCTCATCTCCTACATTTCAAGTGCTCAGGGTGTTACCTCACTTCAAAAAACAAAGATGGCTTTTTGAAGTGACACACCTATTTATAGGATTTTATTTCGTCATGCGTCTCGCTAGCCAATCAAAAGCATTGGTGACAACATATTGTCACGTGTCACGTGAAGCTTGACCAATGTTACCTTGGCTAGGGGGGGGACACACACAGCGGGATGGGAACGAAGACATACTCTCCACCTCTGGCGGAGACAATGAATGAATGGGGCCAATACATTTGGCTGAGAGCCTGAGGCCAGAGAAGGAGATACGTCTTCTAGATCAGTGGTTCTCAATCTGTGGGTCGGACCCCCACGGGGGGTCCCCAGATGATAGTAAAGTGACAATTTAAGGACTTTTAAAACCCAAAAAAAGAGGGGGGAAAAAAAAGAAAGGGGAAAAAATACCATTACTGCATCAAAAATAATCAACAAACTATACTATACAAACTGGCCAAACATTGTCCAAATTGTCAAATAATATAAGAAAGAGGCAAACATTGTGAAAACAGCAGATTTACAAGCTCACAACGCCTCGCGTTTGCGGGGCGTTGTGAGCTTGTAGATCTGCTATTTTCACAATGTTTATCTGTGCTGTGGGAACTGAATGTAATATGCCTCAACTCCTACAATTATAAGTGATTGTCAGGGTGGGGGGTCCCCAGTTCAAATATGATTATTTTGGGCGGTCCCTAGTTAAAATATGATTATTTGAGGGGGGGTCCCGTTATTTTGGGGGGTCCCCAATGCAAATATGATTATCACCCTGTTTTCTCCACAGTGCCCTGCCCTCTAATGGCCGTTATGGCTACTACATTGCCGTGCGTAATGATGCGCATAGACCATATTCACACGGCGGCCATATTGGAATTTAACATTGAAAGTGCCGCCACCCGGGGTGGCTACTTTCATTGACTTCATAGAAACATGGCCGCCGTGTGAATATGGTCTATAGATAGGACTTAGCTCTGTGTTACTACCTGCGGTAGCGCAGCGGCTGCAGCCTCTCGTCTAGTAAAAAAAAAAAAAAAACACTTTCACAACTCACCTTAAAATAAAGACGGTGTTTACGATGTTGAAAGCCTACTTAGTGGGAAACACTCGGAAGCCCCCCACCTCACGTTTAAAATACACTTTTTTGGCCAGAAAATAAAATATTTCACCGGATGGAAAAATAATTGTAGTCATTCCATTGCGCCCCCTATAGATCTTGTCAATAGAAGAATTCCATTCATTGGATCTGTGTGGAGCATACCTGCCAACCTCAGACCGTCCCAATAACAGGAGATTTTTTTCCCAGGGGGGGGGGGGGGGGCGGGTCTCTTGACCACGCTGGGGGTCCCCCCCCACAGATTTTTTTTTTAACAGAGTATATGTAATTTCCAGTATTCTGGTGGATTTGGGGAGTTTGACACTTCTATCAGGCTTTACTTACATAGGATCAATTAAAAAGTTAAAAGTAGCAATAAAAGAGCCATATTTAATAATAACATTTTTGCTGGGGACCCCCTGGAAACCCCCCCCCCCCCAACGACCCCCTGGGGGTCCCCCGGCCGCTGCGCTACCGCAGGTGTTTCAGGCAAACGGTTTCGAAAGTAACCTAGTGTTCAGGCAAACTCCAGCCCTTACGCTATGGACCAATAGTGAGGACTCAAGATACTACATTATTCAACTTAAAAAATAATTTCAACAAGACACATTTTTGATTGTCTTAAAGACAGCGCTTTTAAGTTAAACCTATTGCAATACAAGTTCTCAAACGTCAAGTCTATTTAGTAGACTACGTGACGTATCTTATTTCAACGTAGGCTATTTTTAAATACATTTCTTCCGCTTCACCTGATCATTTGGCACCGCAAGTCAAACACACGCGCAAAATAACATGAGAAAGAAACCTACTCATAAACTCACACACCAAAAACACCATCCAAAATAACAACTAAGACAGACTGGCGGTTAAAAACAACATTGATATCATATGAGTAAAATAAGAAAAGCAGGCAATAACTTTTGTTGTAAAATAAGTGTTTAACATATACCCTGGGTTTTTGGCAGGAATTAAATACTAGCTTATACTGAGATCCCTTTTAGGTGGAAATGTTCAATAATGTATGATCCTACCTTTTGTTTCAGCTGTCAAGAGGTTTTTCAGCAGTTTCACGTCCTCTCTCTCTCTCTCTCTCTCTCTCTCTTTCTCACACACACACACTCTCTCACTCACTCTCTCTCTTCCAGCAGTAGATGTCTGTCCTGTCCTGGACAACAATCAGGGAATGGAAACCAATCTGTCCTTGTATGTTGTTGTTTTTAGAAAGCCATTAGGGCGGACGGACACTCTGACATCATAGCAATTATAATGAAATGCCATTAAGAGTCCCCAAGCCAAAAATAATGCCTGGCGACTCCCCTGGAAAAATACAGATGCTGCT
>NC_137620.1:23272926-23347926 GCF_963280865.1 Gymnoscopelus braueri | reverse complement strand
GTTGTTAGGCTAAGGATTAGGGGGGATTGTAGTCTGCCAAGGTGCCACTGAGGAGGATGTTAACAGACACTCAGGTTAAAACAGGGGGCTATTACACTTGGCCGCACTCATTCCAGAGAATTAGGAGGTTGGCGTCTGGCCGACGGATTTGCACTTGTAAAAGCTAGTTAACCCTCAGCCAAGAAAAGAAAAAAACATTTTGGAATGAATTGCTTTATTAAGAAAAAGTATAAAAGGATGCAACGTAGCGTGGATCCTTTTCCCAGTAGAAATCTTCTGACATGTCATAGATGAACGCAGCCGAATGCAATAACATAAAGTTTAGGTGTTTCGTTTCGGTGTTAGGCTGTTGTGAGCCAGCATGGACGGGTCCTGTACAGACCCGCAACGAACCACTTTTTGGGCATGTCATTATAAGTGATAAATGACAACAAATGTTCCTAACTGCACGTACTGTAGTCCTACGGGCTGGGGCGGCACCTGTAAGCAGGGAGTGTTGGTCGGGAGGGATAGGACAGAGGGTGTACGTCCTCCCGGTGGGGGCTCCTCACTGGTAGGTGAGTCTGTAGGATATGTGTGCGGGGAGGAATTATTGGCATAACAACTAAATAGGGGAGAGAAAGGGGTAAAAAGCTCATTTTATTTAATAAAAGGTCCAAAATTAGGGCACAAACCACATGGTCTCTACAGTATGTCTGCTGTGAAAAGGGGTCCATTGGTCACATCTCACCTCGTTGAGGTAACGTTAGTAGCAGCCATGGAACTGCAACTATCAGCAGCAGAACGAACACCTTGGGAATCACTGACAAAGAAAGATGTCAGTGATTCCCAAGGTGTTTGTCCAGTGTGTGTTTAGATGTCAGTGATTCCCAAGGTGTTTGTCCAGTGTGTGTTTAGATGTCAGTGATTCCCAAGGTGTTTGCATAGGGTGTGTTTAGAGAAGCAGTTGTGGAAGAGGAACTCAGATTGTTAACCCATTAAGACCTGAGGCCAATTCTACAAATGCCTTCTAAACCAGTGGTTCTCAAACGTTTTCCTGCCAAGGACCCCCAAAGTTATATGTGTTTGGCCACGGACCCTCTTCTGAAATCTATTTGTGCCAGGGACCCCCAGAAGAGAAGATTTGTGTCAAAATTATTCAAATTCTTTCAAACACTTTCAAGATTTTTCAAAAATATCCAAAGATGTACAAGCGACACGAAGTGACGCGTTGTGAGCTTGTATATCTGCTATTTTTGAATGGCCAACGCTAAAACCTAAAATGACACGGACGCTTTCCCGGTTTTAATGGGTTAATAAAAGTAGCAATACCCCAGTGTAAAAATACTTTGTTACAAGTAAAAGTCCTGCATTCAAAAACAGAAAAAGTTAGAAAATAGAGATAAGGGGTTTCTGCCCGACAGCGAGGAGTAGTAAGGCACTGTAGCAGCTGGTGCTGCGTGGATACTTTGAACTGGGTTACTATACTGCAGAGCCACACCTACCCAGAGAAACTGCTGGCCACTGACATTCTGCTCCCCTGTGACACTGCCTGTCAAACCTGCGAGTGTGTCCGTCTATCTGTGTGTGTGTGTGTGTGGGTGTGTGTGTGTGTGTGTGTGTGTGTGTGTGTGTGTGTGTGTGTGTGTGTGTGTGTGTGTGTGTGTGTGTGTGTGTGTGTGTGTGTGTGTGTGTGTGTGTGTGTGTGTGTGTGTGTGTGTGTGTGTGTGTGTGTGTGTGTGTGTGTGTGTGTGTGTGTGTGTGTCTGCAGTGAGTGTGTGAATAATGCATGTGTGTGAACAACCAGGAGAGAATCGGAAGAGGAGAAATGTAGGACACATTGAAGCTGTCGCCCAGAATGCACATACACGAGCGCACACACACACACACAAAGAGACAGGGAGAGACCGTCATCCCCCACCATACATACTCTCATCAATGTACAATCACACACACACACACACTGAACCAGTCTTTGGAGAACAAACTGTACCTTCTGCATAATCAAATTATGAAACATCCATAATGCACCCACGCTGCAGCACACACACACACACACACACACACACACACACACACACACACACACACACACACACACACACACACACACACACACACACACACACACACACACACACACACACACACACACACACACACACACACACACACACACGTTTTTTCATAGCTACAAATTGCAATTGAAATGAAAAAAGCCTCTCACACACACAAATGTAATACATGCAAATGCACAAACACTGTAGATTGATTCTGCTAAATAGAATTACATGATGGATGTGCAGCTCTATGCAGCGATTAACATGACTCAATGATACCCTCTAGTGTCTCAAGTGTAATATTGCAGGGTTTCTTACAGTAACTGTTGTAAATCTGTTTTATTTCATCAACCAAATGCTAACTTTAAAAGTGAGTGTGTGCGTGCGTGCGTGCGTGCGTGCGTGCGTGCGTGCGTGCGTGCGTGCGTGCGTGCGTGTGAGCGTGACTGAGAGAGAGAGAGAGAGAGAGAGAGAGAGACTGACCTGTGCATGGAAGATGGAGAGAGACTTGGCGGTGTGTAGCGGGATAAGGACTCGAACCAGGAATTGCTTATGTTCCGACTTCAAAGGGAGAGCAAACCCATTTATGATGCTGGGATGAGGAGAGGAGAGGAGAGGAGAGGAGAGGAGAGGAGAGGAGAGGAGAGGAGAGGAGAGGAGAGGAGAGGAGAGGAGAGGAGAGGAGAGGAGAGGAGAGGAGAGGAGAGGAGAGGAGAGGAGAATTATTATCATATTAATGTCATAACAGTCTTGGTCTCTTGGTCTGTCAGTTTTTCAGACATTTCTGCCATCCCATCTGTCTGTTGAATGATACAAAAGGATTAAACGGTTTGTGTGTTAGAATATTCCTAAATTCAGCCTTCCTCACCCCGATTGCATTCATTCATACACCTGGGAAAGGGGTCCTTTAACTCTAAAGGGGGCTACATGCTTCAATATAATCCAGCCGAGTTTGACCCCACCCACTCAGTAATCTGATCGAATGAATCACAGCTGTGCCAACTCATCCGAACAGTTCGGACACCCAGACAGACATCTAGGTGTGCAGGAGCGACCACCGAAAGTTCTGAGACCGTCCATAAGAAGTTCTTATGGACGTCAATTTGTAGTTATAACCTACCCGGATGTCGGACGGTAAGCATGTAGCACCCTTTAAAGAGAAACATTCATAAAGTTAAGATTGATTTCTCTGTAAATCCAGCAAACAAGGTCAATGTCAAAATCCACTAAGTAAGGGTTGTAGTTATAGCTTTTTTTGGCGTGACTGCCCAGTTTTAACAAACGTTAGTCTCACAACAAATAGGTGATGGTTTCCCTTCACGCCAATTCAACTGATTGTGAACCAGGGATATGGGTGGGGATATGTGGGCTAAGATTAGTTAAAGGTGGGTTGGGGTGGCCCTTGAAAACTGCTTGCTAGTGGTCCAGAGCTCAAAAAAGGTTGAGAACCAACGACTGATCTATTCCTCTTACTTTATCCAACCTTCCATATTAAACTCATGTTAACTGATACTACTGTATATTATTGATTTGTAACATTCATGAGTGAGCAAACACATGGCATTAAATGGCCACATTTCTTAATAATGATGACACTTTCCCTTCTTGAGATTTTAACTCCCTTTTCTGTGGAATTTCTTGACCTCAGACTTCCCAGTAACTGATTTCATTGACTCGTCATCTTAGGTCACCAGGTCATTTAGTGCACTGCTTCTCAAGTAGTGGTCCATGGCCCACTAATGGTCCATGGCATTATTACAGGTGGTCCATGTCTGTCTTTTCTTGGCTATAGTGGTGGTCAGGGACAGTCTCATGTCATCTGGCTCCAACCTCAGGATGCCCTGTATATAATACTGTTATACAGTATAACACTAATATTCTTCAAGTATGCCAGTGTGGCAATACCACTCTCACAGAGATAGCCTACATCGTCACAAAAGGTAAATTACATTTAGCTTTTACTGTCTGAAAACTCATACAGAACTTCACAAGGGACTGTGTTTCATACATGTCTCTAGATCCTACACCCAAGTCAACCCACGGAAACCAGTACGAGGAGCTCTGGCGTGTCAGCCTGGCTGTTCAGATATACTTGGGTGGGTGGGAAGCATAAATCTCACAATCATGCTGCTGTCTGGCGTTAATGTGGGTCTCTGTTTGTCTGCAGGCTACACCATCAGTGTTCATTTAATTCTAAGTAGTCCATTTTCTAACTCTCATGGTTAAATGTTATTGATTTTATTGTCCGTTTGTCTGTCTTGTCTGTCTGTCTGTCATTTCCTCGTTGCTAATTTGTCAATTTTCTACAACAAACCATGTGTGCATCTCACTCATCCTTTCTGTGACAATCAGTTTAGTCCTCTCTGTTCTCTGACAATCAGTTTAGTCCTCTCTCTCTCTCTCTCTCTCTCTCTCTCTCTCTCTCTCTCTCTCTCTCTCTCTCTCTCTCTCTCTCTCTCTCTCTGTGTGTGGGTGATGCTATAAATACCCCTGTTACCACCAATGTGAATAAAACCCACCCTCCCCTGTCCTCTCCTCTCCTCATCTCTCTCCCTCCAATTCCACCTCTGACTCACTCACTCCCTCTCCCTATATCGCCATCCATCAATCTCTCACTGTCACTCGATGTGCATTTCTTGCCTCCTTCCTCACCCCTTTCTTTCCCACGCATTCCATCCCAGAGTCTCCCCCTCTCTCTGTCTCTCTCTCCAGCGGCCTACCTGAGAGGATTAGGTTGGCAAAAATGATTCACTGGCATATTTTAAATCACTTCTTAAAAATCTACTACTATAGATTTCATTTTCGTAATGCAATAGAGTATATTCAATAGAGTGATCCTGACGTCACTCCCACTACCCCTGGGCCACGGCTTAATTCTTTCTCTTGCAAATCCCATAGAGAGATCTTAGATTGAGTCATATAAGAACTGTGTTCCAAAAATAAACCAACCACCCGGGCGATTTTGTCACGTATTTGACTCGGTGTCGTTTATGATATTGAGTTACATTTGATAACGTCTGTATTTGGAGAAAGAAATATATTTTCTTACCCGAATGTACTAAATAAATTAGTACATTTTATTTCTGGAACACAGTTCTTATACTGTATGACGCAATCTAACATTCCCCAATGGGATTTTCAAGAGAAAAAAATTTCGCTGTGATCCAGGGGGATAGCGCCCTCTAGCGGCAGTGATGTCAGACTTTGGAGCTCTATACTATATTTCATTTCCAATGCATTAAGAAGGTCCCAGGTTCAATCCCCAGCAAGGGTGACCTTTCTGTGTGGAGTTTGCATTAAGTTTCCTCCCACACCAAAAGATATGCAAGCTAGGCAAGGTTATTATAGTTAACTAAAACTAAAGAAATAACGAAAACTAGAATTGGGTAGAAAAAAACGTTTTAGTTAACTGAAATAAAAATAAAAATTTGGCTTTACAAACAAACAATAACTAACTGTTTTGTGTGCATATACAACTAACTAAAATCATACAGAAATGCACATAGTTTTAAATGGCAAAAATAGCAGATACGGAACTCATGGGCATATTGTTGTTGCGCCTTGTTTTTACCTTTTTGTTGTTTATTTAATTTAGTATAATGCATCTTTCAATACGTAATTGATAATAATTGTAAAAAAAACTATCAAACCATAAAAACGTCTAGTCCCAGTTTCCATGAAACAGCAGGTGAATCCAAGCCAAAGCTGCGATCCCTTATGAATGTAATTAAATTCACTTCAGAGCCAGACATTAATGAAGGAAAGTAGATGAGGACTTTGGTTCCCTGAGACGGATAGACTCATAGACCATTATGCCAGGAGGGAATAGTGAGTCAGTGGGGTTACAGTTATGCAGTGATGGAAGAAGTACTCACATTTTGTACTTAAGTAAAAGTATCATTACCCTATTGTAGAAATAGTCTACAAGTATAAGTTCGGTATACAAAATGTACTTGGGTAAAAGTAAAAAAGTATTGGCGTCAAAATATACTTAAAGTACCAAAAGTAAAAGTACTCATCATTATGCAGAAGGTCCCATTTCACACGTTTTCAAATGTATAAAATGTAAAAAATCCTTTGAAAACAGCAGATCTACAAGCTCACAACGTGTCGCAAAGCGACGCGTTGTGAGCTTGTGAATCGACTATTTTCAAATAGCCGAAGCATATATAGGGCTGAAGTGGTAAATGAATGTTTTGTAATAATAATCAAAATCTACAAAGTAACTAGTAACTAAAGTTTTCAAATAATTGTAGTGGAGTAAAAGTACATCATTTGCCTCTGAGATGTAGTGGAGTAGAAGTCAAATTATTGAAAATTGGAAACACTCCAGTAAAGTAAAAAATACCTCAAAACTTTACTTAAGTACAGTACTTGAGTAAATGTAGTTAGTTACTATCCACCACTGCAGCCATTCCCAACCTGTGGGCTGGGGCCCGCTGGAGGGCCGTGAGGATATTGCAAGTGGGTCCCCAAATAATTAGCAAAACACGAAGATTTGAATGATAATATCATAATATTTAAACAAAATAATGTAAAGTGATACTGATACATTTAAGTATACTACGTCAGTTCCATTGATCCAAGCCAGAACACAATCGATTGATTGATTATTAAAATAGACATGATCTGAAAATGCATGCTGAAGATTTTCAAGTTGGCCCCGATCCAGAGAAGGTTGGGAACCACTGGGCCATAGATTAATTAAGTTACGATTAATCTATTCGATGCCGCACTTGCCAAAAAGAACAGATCTACAAGCCAACAACGGGTTGCATCTGTCTGGGTGATGACCCTGTATTCACTTGCAAATCATTGCTGTCGGGTGGAAATCTTGTACCGTATGTCCGTAAAAAAGGTTACTTTTCAGCTAATGGAACAAATAACCTGTGTTTCCCAATGGATCCAATGTAGTTATTATTTAGTCACAGGCTCTTGTTAATACTTTTCATTGGTTAAATATTTATAAAACCCATAGACGCACTTGTGCGACACTGTTGCACGAATAAGTAGCACATACATTTAAGGGGGGTAAAATAACAAGAAAAGGTTGAAATATGGAAATGTGTCCGACAGTGACGAAAAAGAAACTTTTCCACACGTGTTGTATAAGACGATTACTTTCAGGGCGTTACAGTTTGATTAGGAAAAGACAGACATGGAAGGGGGGGGGGGGGTGACATACCCAAATTAGGTACGCCAGGTTGAAAGTCTTTTCAAGGAGGTGACAGTTTGAGAGACATGGTAGAGGGAGAAGGAGGGAGAGATATGACTCACGCCGGATTCATACCCATTGCATGTCATCACCAGCCACGCCACGCACCTGTACAATAGCACTGCTGAGATCACCAAGAAAGATTAAGATATTTTTCACTGTGGGCGTCCGTTTGTTTGTGTTTACTTTTATTCCTTCTGTTTATCCTTTTCTCCTTTTATTGAATGTCTCTTCTTTCCCTCCCACTCTTGCAGTTTTTCATCATTTTAAAGAAGAGACTTCTGGCTCTGTGTGTTGCACATGTCTGGTGTATGTTGGCTCATCCCTGTTTTCTTGTCATCCTCTCACCCATCATCTTTCTATCTGTAAGCCTCTCTCTTTCTGTCTCTCTCTCTCTCTCTGTGTCCCCCGCAAGCCTTTCTCATCTACCATAGAAACAGGGTTTGCGTAGGGAGTGACGCATTTCATATTATAGTACGTTTCACTTGTTTACTTGCCTTCCTTCTATTTCTCTCCATCTCTCTATCACGCAGTAAAATACTGAGCGTCTTTAATTTAACCCTCGAGGGTGTAAAAAGTGGAAGTTTGCAAATCCGAAGTAGTGAGAAAAGAACCGTGATGTCAGTGTTATATCACACATTTTCACCACTTTCTCTCTTTGTATCAGCGGTTCCCAACCTTTTTGTGGATCAGGGCCCACTTGAAAATCTCAAAAGTGTTTAACGCCGGGTGGGCCACGTGCATTTTCATATCATTTCCTCATATCTTTGTCACTCCATGCATCTGTCTATGAACACCTTTGCTTCCACAGGGAGAGAGAGCAGGTGTTCCTCTCTAACTCTTCACCTCCCTCTCTTCCCTCACTCCCTCTTTCTCTGACTCCACCTCTCACTTTCTTTTTCCCCCGCATTCTCAATCTCTCATACCACACTACCTGTACAGAAGGATGGAACAATAAATAACAATATTTCAACATGAAAGTCAACGAAAGGCGTCGTTTTTTCCATGTATAATTCATGTCGGTCTCCTGCGAGACTGTGTGCATATGTACGAGTGCGCAACTGCCTGTGCGTAGGCATGATGCGCTCGCTTGCACGCATGTGTGTGTGTGTAATGTTCTTTACACACCTGCCCAGGATTTCAAGCAACTCTGCGACTCCGTTGAAGTGCTCAGTTTCATATATGAACCTGTTGACACACAGACATATAGACTTGTCTCATCCACGCATAGACTTGCCTCCAGCTCCATGGTACAGCAATTCAAAAATAACACATTGTGACACGTTGTTAGCTTATGGATCTGTTATTTTTGGTAAGTGACGTAATGTGTCGTACTATGGAGTATATCGTCGCTGTCGGGCAGAAACCTCTTATCTCCATTCTCTAAATGTTTGCGTTTTTTTTTCTTCTTAATTGATGCCCTACTGGATCATACTACAGTTTCACACAAAAGTATCAAAAGTAGCAGATCTACGAGCTTGTAGATCTGCTACTTTTGCTATTTTTGAATTTGAATCCTGAAAAGTATCAGTTTTGACATATGAGGTTTCCACTCGACAGAGACGATATATTACATAATTCTTATAGCAAGCTACCCTTGCCTAACTAAACTATTTTTTACTAGCCTGGAATTGCCAGACTGATCGCGTGGGATCACTCACAAGTACCTCCATGATGGAGGAACTTGTGAGTGATCCCACATGATCCGTCTGGCAATACCAGGCTAATTCTTTACAGCAAATTAACACTTTTGTGGTTTTGTAAGCTATAGTTTTAATGTTGTAATGTGACACAGCACATTGACACAGCACATTTTACACATTTCTTTATTCCCCTTAATTGTA
Organism: Gymnoscopelus braueri; assembly: GCF_963280865.1. Taxonomy (NCBI): domain Eukaryota; kingdom Metazoa; phylum Chordata; class Actinopteri; order Myctophiformes; family Myctophidae; genus Gymnoscopelus; species Gymnoscopelus braueri. The sequence goes on along the minus strand of NC_137620.1, from coordinate 23,338,828 downwards.
CAAACATTTATTAGTTTTGAAATGGTTTCTCATGCCAATAAAGCTCCTTTGAATTGAATATGTGCTTTAGAATCGGTAGATGTGTGTGGATGTGCGTGAATGGTGATACCTGAGGAAGATGTTGTTGATCTGTTTGCGGATGTAGGCACGGAGGCCCAGTAGTTTTCCATAGACACGGTGTAGGATGGTCTTCAGATACTCTCTCTCTCTGGGGTCCTCGCTGTCAAACAACTCCAGCAGCTACACACACACACACACACACACACCAACACACAAGCATGTGCATGCACGCATCGAAGCACACAGGTGCGCATGAACATCCGCGTACATGGCGATACATACGAACACACACAAACACACAAGCACAGACACACATGGCGAATGTCAAATCAATGGTGATGTGATACACATGTGCACACGAGAATATTTACGAAGACATGCGGACCTGCACACAGATGTATGTGTAATATACATTATGCACATTTGCGCTCAGTACACACTAACACAACACCCAAACATATAGGTTTGGAATTATTTGCCGATTTCAAAATAACAAGCATACATCACATGTAAAACCATTTGCTTTTTTACATTAACATTTCCCCTAATCAAACAATTACAGAAATAGTACTTAAGGCCTGGATTCAGGCCAGAAAAAAAATAGCATTAAATGCAGCTGCACAATTGTACTGTAAAAGTGGAAAAGGTTATTTAGGATATGAAGATGTATTTTATTATAGCATTCGAGCTGGATTCAAAAAGCACCTTTAGTTTTACTATGGTGGAGCTTAGAATTCAGCATCCTTTTAATTTCATCCACATTTTATGGATTTCAAAGAGCTGGAGAAGTTTTTTTGTTTGTTTGTTTGTTTGTTTGGTTGGTTTTTAAGCCATTAAAACCGGGAAAGCATCTGTGTAAATTTCTTTGGCTATTCAAAAATAGTTTAAAATGCCTTTTAAACTTGAAAACGTGTTCAAATCTTTGAATATGTTTAAAATAATGTTTTAACTCAAATTTGCCCCTGGAACAAACTATTTTGAGATGGGGCCGGCGGCCAAATGCATATAATTTTGGGGGTCCTTGACATGAAAACGTTTGAGCACTGTTAGACATTTTTAGAATCGGCCTCCTTAATGGGTTAAGAAGACCAGAGTAGGACCCAGTATTACTGTACCTGCAGGACAAACTTCTGGTCAACGTAGCGCTTGGCCATGGAGGGCTGGAAGTCTGGGCTCTCCAGGAAACGCAGAAAGAACTCATACACCAACTAACACACACAAACACACCCACACACACACACACACACACACACACACACACACACACACACACACACACACACACACACACACACACACACACACACACACACACACACACACACACACACAGGGCCAGATACAGGGATATTAGACATCACAGCATGTGTACGTGTGCGTGTGTCCGTACATGTATATGTGTGCGTGTGCGTGTGCGCGTGTGCGTGTGTGTGTGTGCGTGTGTTACTGAATGGGCCAATATGTATTTTTTGTTTGTTTGTATTGCCAAAAAATGCATATACTGTATGCGTGACAATATACTGTATCTGTACATATCTGTGAAAGGGATAAAATAATGCACAAAAAAGCTGGAGAGCTTATTTCCATTGAGATCCATTGACTGCTAATGTATGTGTCATGTGTTTGTGGGGGTTGGGAGTAGCAGAGACACACAGAAAGATATAATCAATAATAAATACATTCATACAATTTCAATGTGCTACACAAGTAAAACAGCAAAGAACAACATTTGTACTGTAAAAGGAACCTGTTACAACTCAACAGTCCAGCTGCTGTAATTCAACATCCCTCCAGAGAAGCACCCATTACAGGCAGAAATGTTTTTCAAAATGTATTTTCAAAAATACCAAAATAGCTGCAATATCCCGTTGCATTGCGACATGTTGTGAGCCTGTAAGATCTGCTACTTTTGCCATTTGTGGAAAGAAATTACAGTGTAAAGGGAGTTGTTAACCATGATTATTTCCTTGTGCTTCTATTTTGTTATTTCCATATTCATTGTTTTGTCTTCGCTCTATTTCTCCCCTGGTGTTTTGGTTGTCAGTCGTTTCCTGTCTCCATATATTAAATTTTTTCCATTTCTTTTTTTGAATATGATTGTTAACGATGTCCCCATTAGGACCGCAAATATCCTCCAAAAGGAGGATGACAAGCGTACTTTTTTCATTTCCGCTCGTCTCCTTCTCAACTCTTCACAGGCTTTTGTGCACTCACTCTATATTTGTTCGACCAGCGCAATTAAGTGCCAGTCCAGCAGCCCTATTTTGCACGAGCTGTAATTTGTTTAATTATTTCCTGGCTTCAGATGACCATAATAACAGTATTGCAGATGCCCACTAGCTCAGTGGTTCTCAAACCTTTTCATTTCAAGGACCCCCAGTTATGCATAACTCTGAGAGTGTACAAATGGAACCAAATGGACCCGCATGGGTCCCTTTATACACGCTCAGAGTTACAGACCTGTAAGTGTCCATTTGGAACCCATTCAAGGAACCCTGAGGGTCCCTGGACCCCACTATGAGAACCACTGGACTAGATTAATGATTGAATAACCTGCCTCAAAATGGTGGATGTTAAATAAGGCAAACATTTCTTAATGATTGCAGTGTTCTTCCCCATTTTCATAACAATAATAGCAATGTGCTCTGACCAGGATAAACAGTCTTTCTGTTAGCTGATGATTCCATATGCCTGTGTTTTTCTGTATTTCTAGGTAACTGGAGCAATACATTTGGATTAACCATTGAATTCCCTTCTGTCGTGTATTTGGATCCTGCAAAAAAACTGACAGGAAGCCATATACAGTACACAGTAAAAAGTATTATATAAAACTTTTACTGTGTAAGCAAACATGCTCTATGGGCTATCTGGACAGATCTGGCACAGTGGAGAGGTACCAAGCGATTGGACCAAAAAGGCCATCTGATAAAACTACCCAAAAAGGCAACACGCTTTCCCAGTTCCAGGAAAATGCCTGAGCAGGATTATCTTGGAAAGATTAAAAACAGCACTGGACCATCGTAGATCAGCAGACAGGATTTAAGATCATGTACAGATCATAATATACTGTAGCTACACTACTGTACGCGTCATAAGATCATGTACAGATCACAATATAATGTAACTACACTACGCATGGGTGGCAGTGGCTCAGGGGTAGAGTGGCCGGGTAGAGTGAACTGGAAAACCGCAAGGTTCCCAGTTCGATCCCGGGCTGGGGCGCTCCCCTAGAGTTAGTGTCGAAGTGTCCTTGAGCAAGACGCTGAACCCCTAATTGCTCCCGATGAGCAGGTTGGTGCCTTGCATGGTTTCCTCCGCCATCGGTGTATGAATGTGTGTGTGTGAATGGGTTAATGGCACAATCAATGTAAAGCGCTTCGGATAGAAGCGCTATATAAATGCACCATTTACCATTTACCATTTATGCATCATAAGATCATGTACAGATCATAATATACTGCAGCTACACTACTGTACGCGTTATAAGATCATGTACAGATCATAATATACTGTAATTACACAACGCATCATAAGATCATGTACAGATCATAATATACTGTAACTACACTAAACTCCATAAGATCAGATAATGTACAGATCATAATATACTGTAACTACACTACACTCCATAAGATCAGATCATGTACAGATCATAATATACCGTAACTACTCTACACGTCATAAGATCAGATCATGTACAGATCATAGCGTCTAAATCATCTAAGTATATTTAGCATGCTGCTTAGCAGAAATGGAAATTAAAAAATAAAATTTAAAGACATATTTTCGTGAACGGAAGTGCCAGCTTCCGCTCTCGGATTTCGGGAGGTGTAGTTCCAGACTCTATATAGCATTCGGAGATTGTGGAATAGTTGTCTGGCTACGGGGGACTAACTCACACGCGATGCGTTGTGAGCTTTCACTATTTCACTATTTCCTTATGTTTTGGTTCCATTTCCTGAAAAATAATGGTTTTGGACATGTTCCCACCCGACAGTGGTGGCTACACTATGCGTCATAAGTTCAGATCATGTATAGATCATAGATACACTAGACAACATAATAGAGCAGTCACTGGAACAAGGATCCACCTCTACCTCACTTCCATTGATTTCCGAAGGACTCTGATTGCTTGGAATGAATGACTCACCCTGCGGAAGGTCAGGAAGCATCATGTGACTAACCTGGAATCCCAGAGGACACACAGTCAAATCCTCAATGAAGACCTGACTGCGTGGGAGGAAGAGGAGAAGACCCAACCAACTCACACTCAGATGGAGAGTCTTGTGGATGAACTGTGCTCCAACATTTTGCCTAATGTTCACCTATTATTACATGGCCAGAATAGGGATTCTAGGTTTCATTTGGTAATAGAGCTGCTCAGTTGATTTAAAAAAATTCTCTTTCTTTCTTTTTTTTCTCAGTGTTGGGGAGATGCAAGTGAGAAGGCTCTAGAGGTGTGCGTGTGTGTGTGGGTGTGTGTGTGTGTGTGTGTGTGTGTGTGTGTGTGTGTGTGTGTGTGTGTGTGTGTGTGTGTGTGTGTGTGTGTGTGTGTGTGTGTGTGTGTGTGTGTGTGTGTGTGTGTGTGCGTGTGCGTGCGTGTGCGTGTGTGTACCTGCAAGTGTGGCCAGGAGGCCTCCAGCGTCGGTTCGTCTTCCTCGGGATCAAACTCGGGATTCTCGCTGGGCGGGAGAGTCCGGAAGATATTCACCGAGATCTGTAAAACCACAAATATATATATATTTTTTTAAAGATGAAGTAGAAGGGAAATAGGAGGAAGGAGATGAGAAGGACGGAGGTCAACAGAGAGACAAACAGAAATATATATGATATTTAGACTCAATCAATCAAGAAGGGATTCTACATCAAAATTGACCATTCACCAAAGTGAAAAGCTTTCCCCACAATAACAGAAAACAGAAAAGTCACTAGCATAAAGTCATGAGGGACTCCGCTCAACCATAAGTGGTTTAAGTGGTTAATTAATGCCGGAGTTTGGCTAAGGGACCTGCCTCCTGCGCTTCGGTATTTCTAGAAGGTGTTCCGACCGTCACCTCAAATGCACATACAGTACAATATGTTTTTTATTAATTCAACTTTCACATTTTCCCCTCAATATGACTTCCTATGGCCTGTAATGTAAAAAGGACCATGGATTAAATGAAATTAAAAGTTATGTTTGTAAATCGCCACAATAACCACTCTATAATTCTCTGCCACCCCCACTGTTAAAAGAAATGGTTGCGCCCGTGAGCCGGGTGGTCCGACTCCTAGACTCACTACGCTAGTTCACAGAGGGCTCCGCAAAACGCAAAGGCCCTGCCTCCCCCTTATGTTAAAGCAACTTTATGAGAGGATTAACAGAATAAGGGCTACTGTTTCCACATCAAAGAATGCATTTATCAGAGCATTCACATAAGAATGTAGCAATAGAATAATTTAATATTAATAGAAGAAATAGGAGGGGGAGGTGCAAAGAAACAGCTCTCAATGTCTCTCTCTCTCTCAACTGTGCCTTCACTTCCGTCGTTTATCTTCTGTCTGTGCATAGGATTGCTACATAGGGGGGATGTACAAGCTGAGCTTGTACATCTGCTATTTTTGTTAAATCGTGAACATTTTTGCAAATCTTTGAATATATATATTTCTTAGAGCGAACATTTTTAACTCAAATCTTTACATCTGGGGGTCCCTGGAAGAAAATATTTTTAGATGGGGGGTCGGCGGCCAAATTTCCTTAACACAAAAAGGTTTGAGTACCACTGTTAAAGCAACACAAGTTTTTCTGAAAACTGTTAGGCTTTAAAAGGCGTTTTTAGAATCGGCCTCAGGTCTTAATGGGTTAAAGCCCTACATGGATCAGCTCCACAATACATCAATGATCTGCTAAGTGCTATCTCCACTTTCTGCCCCGTGGTCACTTACAGTAGGTCATCCTCTCAACAACTCCTTTTGGTTCCCAACACAGTACACCTCTCAAAAGCAAGGGAGATCATTTCCTGTTGCTGCCTCTAAAGTATAATAATCTTACATCCCATTAAAGGTAGGGTGATTTTCTTCTGTTAAACTAAAACAGCTCTATATTCTCATAGTACTCATTGCTATAAAGTGTTTGTTCAGTTACAGGAGTCTCCCTCCCGGTCTCTCCAGCTCTTTAGTAAACTTTTTAGCACTTTCAGATCGGGATACCAATTTTATCCAATTAGGAGATAGAACTCACACAGGAAACCGGATAAGCAAGTGAATTGTGTGTCATCACTTTCGAAAGAAATGAGCAGACAAAATTGGAACTGGAACACTATAGAATTTTAAGCTGATACATGGGTACTCTCTCCTGATTGGCTGAAAATTGGCAACCCACCTGAAAGTGTATTTTCTGTTTATTAAAGAGGTGGAGAGACCTCTGACTGTCACTGAACAAAACACTCTATAGCAATGATTAGTATCAGAATATAGAGCTTTAACCTTTTAAAACACTCCTTCCAAAACATATCACTTACCCTACCTTCCTGTCCCACCATTGATAATTGATTTAAAATTGATAATCTATTACAGACCCTTATTTTGTCTTAATTAAGTCTGAAGTTGCCCCATGGTTTTGGATTTGTCAAGTCCATGTTAATGTAATAATTCAATGTATTTTCTATTTCTATTTTCTTCTTACAGTGTTATTAATATGTTGCCGTGTTTAATTTCTACAACCATGCATGTTGTTTTACACTTAAGTCCTGCTGTTATGGATTAGGACTTATTATGTTGTGACAGGCTCAAGGTTAGGACAGCTGACAGCCAAGGGGTTTATAGGACATAGAGTTCTCTTTATTTCCCATGTGCCTCACATACTGCTCACCATGCCTTCGGTGTAATAGTACGCCATAATAAAGAAACAACCACAAGAGCAGATAAAAGCGTGTCACGAAGCTCTGACTGTCGGTCACTGAATGTGTGTGTGTGTGTGTGTGTGTGTGTGTGTGTGTGTGTGTGTGTGTGTGTGTGTGTGTGTGTGTGTGTGTGTGTGTGTGTGTGTGTGTGTGGGGGTGTGTGTGTGTGTGTGTGTGTGTGTGTGTGTGTGTGTGTGTGTGTGTGTGTGTGTGTGTGTGTGTGTGTGTGGATGGCTGATAAAGGGTACAATGTGTCCACAGAGGTAGAGCTGGCAGGGAGACAGCTTTGCGTTTGCTAGTGCAGTGGTTCTCAAACTTTTTTCATGTCAAGGACCCCCAAAATGATATGTATTTGGCCGTGGCCGTGGCCCACCCCCCCCCCCCATCTGAAAATATGTTGTGCCAGGGACCTCCAGAAGCTCATAGCTCATAGCGAAGCGACGTGCTATGAGCTTGTATATCTGCTATTTATGAATAGCCAAAGTATAAATATGGCTAAAGTGGTTAAAATGATTGTGACGCTATATTAACTAATTTAGCTGGGGACCCCCCCCCCCCCTCCCCTCCCAATTCAGAAAATATACAGAATGGCATTGTATATTTACTGACACACAATAATGTTTCCCCAATAGCTCCACCACAGAAACAGAAATGCAGTAATGGCTTGGGGAAAGAGACACCCACGCGAAGACAACACTGGTTGTAGTAGAAGGGTTTATAATGGTACTAGAGCAGCGATGTTCAACCTGTGGGACAGGGGCCCACTGGTGGGCGCCCAAATAATTGGCAAAACACTCAAGATTTTATGATCATATAACATGAATTTAAAAAACAATTAATGTTAAATAAATAATTGTATGTTTTTATTACAAACCTTGGAAAATTTGATTTTCAAGTGGGCCCTGATCCAGAAAAGGTTTAGGAACCGCATACTAGACAGAGGATTTAACCACTGGTGAAATAGAGGAACATGACACTGCGGGACAGAATTCTCTCTCACTATGACTCGATAGTCATAGTCATACTCGGCTTGCCCTCAACTGTACTCCGAGTTGAAATAAAGGTTATGATGATGATGATGATGATGATAGGAGAACAGGAAGCAAATTAAAGACTCTTTTGGGTCTCGAGCCAAAAAGTTTGGGAACCATCGAGCTGCTATACCAGGTCCTTTTCATCTATTCCCATGACCTAGTGCTCATATTAATGAAACTTCTCTAAGTCACACCACATGAGCACATCTCAGCCTCACTGGGACCTCAAAAGGGGACAAGTTCACACATGCTTATTTCATAGCTACTTCCCTGGACATTTAAACCCTATAGGAGTTTTAATTTAACAAGCATAGAGAGCTAGCTTCCTCTTCCCCTGAACCATCTCTTCCCCTCCTCCTCCTCCTTGCTTCCTTCCAGTAACTGTATCCTTCTCCCTCTATACCTCCCCTCCCCCTTCTCTTATAACTTCCTGTATGTCATCTTCCTCCTTCCTCACTCTCTGTCGTATTTTGTCTTCAGCACATTTAATCCAATGTCACGCTTTGTTAACGAGCTGCTGCGCATGTTCCACGGCCTATATACAGTACATCAGTGTCTGTCTTCAGTGTTAATTGTTTTTATTGAATTACAGATTTTGAATATGTTTAGGCCTATTTCACTGGATAACCTGGTGAGAAAAGAACAGCTAGGAGAACAGGATTAGTTTTATACATAAGTAAAATGTTGTTTTTTTAGACTACCGTATATCACCTCTCTCTCACCTCTGGATATTCAGCTGTCTGACATCACTAGTAAAGGAAACACTATCAGGGTGCTCTGAACACCCACCCCAGATCCTTACCATGCCTAACTAACGCCTAACTACCACCTAACCTTAAGTCAAATTAATCAACATGGTAGCTTTTCTCCTTTCATTGTCCTCTTCGACTTCCCTCTCTACTAATGTTCCTCTCCTTTTCCAGCTGTACTCCATTTCAAGCACCCCATTTTCTCTCTCTCTCTCTCTCTCTCTCTCTCTCTCTCTCTCTCTCTCTCTCTCTCTCTCTCTCTCTCTCTCTCTCTCTCTCTCTCTCTCTCTCTCTCTCTCTCTCTTCGTAGCCTTCCCTTCTTTCTAGTCCATTTTATCGTCACTCCATCAATCCACCTCTCTTTCTCCTGTCTCGTCTTGTGAGTTTGCCTTTTTCAGCATAATGGGTGCAAGCTAGTGAAATCGTATACCCAACCACCATGATATAAGCATAGTGATATTACAGTAAAAACAATCCACTACGCCTATTTATTATGCAAAAGGAAACTAGCGCTGATACATGTAAAAACGGCAACAACAACAACAACAGTATAGTGTTTAGCTGAAATTTGGCGTATTTATAACAGCAAAATCAAAGGACTGAATCTTTTACAAATCCATACTGCACTGAGGCAACAAAAACTATTGTCTACATTTCATCTTTGCAAATTCATCCTGCAGCTCTAACATCGTCCAGATCAATATTCATGGTTATGTGTCTCTGGATAAATAAGAGGGAATGCTGTGACTAATGTATGTGCGCTGCTCGAGCCCAGGTAGACCAAGATGTTAAAGTTGGTTTTAGTCTGTATGCAGCCTGTGGGTAATGCACTCTAAAACATTTCAACCTGTGTCATCATTATAGACAGATGTACAAGCTATAGGCAGATAGTGAGCTTGTAGATCTGCTATATTTGCTATAGAATACACACATTGATAAATGTGTGTATTCTCTGTGTTCATGTCAAGGTGCGGGTTTGTCCATATGTGTTAAATACAATGTCCATGTATTTGCCAGTGTTTACTTATTTATCTCCATAATAATAAATGCACTATCCACACGTTTCACACAGATTTAATTTCCTTGCTAAATAGTTACTGTATCGATTTGAAATCATTGAATCGTATTGTATCGTATCCCCATGAATGACCCAATATCCTCAATGTATCGTCAACCATGTATCGTGATGCGTATCGTATCACTGTTAAAATGGGTCGTTACACCCCTACTATTTATCCATCTCTCAAACAAGCTATTCCTCTATCCTTCCATCTATCCATCTAACCACCCATCCATCCATTCATCCCTCGATCATCAAGCAGTATCGATGATTACGTCGTAATCTGAAGACTCACCTTAGCCCGTAGCACTTGCCCTAGCCTTGACAACATTGCATGGGCTTATGCAAAGGTTAAAATGTCATTTAGATAGCATCTTATGTAGACAGATGCCAGGTTCATTTGTTGACCTGGCATCCTACAGTTTGTATAATTTCAATCTATAGATTATTAATTTTTTTATATTATACTTTAGACTGATGATAGGTTCTTGGTTTACGATGATCCTAGATGACTATTTCTATGCATTTGATGTATGACCTTGTGTTTACCTTGCAAATTGCTCTGGATTGAGAGTGTCTGCTATATGCGTAAATTGCTATTGTAAATTGATGCGACGGGTTGTGAGCTTGTTGATCGGCTACTTTCAAATAGCTGAGGGTTAAAGTGGTTAAACTGAATTTAGCTGGGTACCCCCTGGAACCCCTTCAAGGACCCCACTTTGAGAAGCACTACTAAAGTGTGTTTCTATGATGTCAGAAAGGACATCTTATAGTTGGTTACAATCAAGTACATCATTACAATCTAGCTGTGATGTTATACATGATATTGCGAATTAAACATTGAGATATCCAGTTTTGATGAAGAGTTATTGTTTTGTCAACTTAGTATGTAAACTTGTAGGCCAAGAATACAAATAAACTGACCAAAGATTGTAAACATGGTGAGCAAAACATATGAATGAATCTGAATGCTTACTTCGTGGAGGCGCTATAGAGCTCATACAGCCACCAAGAACTTTTGTTGTTGTTGTTAATACTTAAGCCCTATAATTTTTTTTCATAATGGTGAATACTGAAAATAGCCGCTCTACAAGCTCAGAATGCGCTGTGATGAGATGGGTCTGTAGCTTGTAGATCTGCTGTTTGTGCTATTTTTTTTTTTACAATTCTGAGCTTTAAAAAAATACATTTTTTATTTTATTTTGGCTATAATGACATGCACAACATAGGGACGCCGGGTTGAAAATGGTTAACTGTATTGTTTATTTACTGCATTGTTTTTTTGTTTTTTGGGCGGTGAAACCGCCCCTATATGTGAGGTTTGGATATTTGCACACCAAATCCTGCGCTGTGATTGGCCACAAATGTACCCCCCTAACCCTGCACCGTGATTGGCCAATCACAGTCTATTCAGGACTGTGATTGGCTAGGGAAACATGACACATGTGCATAGCCCTATATAAGAAACCATAACTTAAAAAAAACATAAATTGGTTTTTTTTAAGTTATGGTTTCTTCCATCACTTCTTCCATCACTTCTTCCATCACTTCTTCCATCACTGTGATGACCACTGTGACCACGCCGCCCACTTCACACAGGGTGTGATTTTATTTTTTAAATGAAGCAAAAGGTAGATTTCCACTGTTGTGGACAATAATTGAGCACTGTAATGGCTATTTCAGAATGCCAACCTGTTCTAAATCAATCTATGTATCTATCTATATTTTGGCCCTAGAATAGTAGCCACACAGCAGGGTTCTTTTCACAGCTTCTGTTCCTGTCATTCAACAATTGATACAAAGGTCTATTTCCACATTATGCTCTGTGTCAGCATGTAATTTGTCCTGTGATACTATACATGGTCATTGCTAATTTAACCAGTCAGCTCTATGGTACTGTTACTTAGTATAGACTGTTTATATTTATCTACATTTAGGGGAGAGAACTTGGTGTATAAAAGGTGTCGCATATGACACTTCAGGAGGCTTGTGCCCAGAGGGGCTGTTGGTCAGGCCAGGAGGCCTGGCTCTATGGATCTGTGTATGCTGTTTGCTCTGATGAAATCTTCCGAATAAATGATCTGAAACTTCACCCGAATGGAATATTATTATTCTATTACATTTGGCGTTGTCGAGGCAGGATCAATATTTCATATTTCATAACTAATTATGATTATGGATACTTGATCAAAAGAACTTAAGGGTGAAGGATTTTTCTTGGAAGAAGATTTTCTCAAAGCAGATCCGGACCAGATCCAGACGATGGAGGACAAAGAGGAGCACTACAGAAGCAAGCTATGCAGAATCAACTTCTGATGATCTTCTTCAACAAGGTCTACACGATTGGAACCTTGCAGACCGATCTATTCTGTCTGTGATGACAACAAGGAAACCACAAGCTTCAAGCCACAGAGGGAAGGAGCAGAGCATGCGTTTTCCACAGAGCATGCATGGTCACCAGCCATGAGAGCAGCACCAACAATGTCACCATGCAGCAGCAGAGGTGACGAAATCGACACCATACAAACAACAAGAGACTTTGCCACAGCAGGAGGACAAGGCACAGAGAGCCACAGAGAGCATTTGAGAGCCACTGAACTGGGACCCACCAGCCCAATGGAGATCACTGCCACAGAGAGACATGCTGCACGTGAGAGGCACTGGACACTGGAACCACTAGCCTGTTTGGAGATCACTGTCAGACACATAACCAAATGGACCCGTACGCCAAGTGAAGATGGAGGAAAGAGCCAGGAAGACTGGAAAACTATATTCAATATCTAACTGAAAATATTTGTTCATACTGCCTAATCTCTGGCATATCAACGTCTGGGGTGAGATAAATTAGGTCGTGAAAAGCGAGCCCTCCGTGAAATTCGGTAAATACCTGTACTCTTGTGCAAAGTTGGTGTAAGCCAAATTAGGTCGTGAAAGACGAGCCTTCCGTGAATTTCGGAAAATACCTGTACTCCGGTGCAAAGTTGGTGAAAGCCAAATTAGGTCGTGTAAGACGAGCCATCCGTCAGACGGAAAATACCTGTACGTACGGTACAAAGTCCTTAGAAGGAAACTGTCAAAATCAATCCGTGAAAGGCGGTCCGAATTGGTAAATGAATCTGTATGGAGCCCTCAGTCTTGAGAAACAGAGATTTAACATACAAACAGAGATAGATTTGACATTATGAGTGAGAGGCTTTCAAGGCTTTCAAACCTAAAACAACCAGGTCTATTATTCTGTAATATGTTTCATGTGATATGTTTGATATCTATCTGAATTAATTAATATAGACATTTTAGATAAAAGCTGATATCTAAAAAAAAAATTTGTCAACTGGGCATTGGCCATAAATGTGGAAATATTTGTTTTGACTGCATAGTCTCTGGCCTTTTAACGTTTAGAAGGGAGAGAAGTGTTTAGACACGCGTATCGCCCCAATTAGCCAGCGTGCTAAGGGCCCTTTGCCTTGAAAAACAGAGATTTAACGTCCAACCAGATAAAAGATTTCACATATACTAAATTCTAGAAAATGAGAGAGAGAGAGAGCTCTCAAACCCAAACAAGTAGATCTACTTTGGATATTATTATTAGGTTAACGGCAGAGTCAGTGATGCCTTCTGTGTCAGGCAATTATGCATCAGTTATAAGTCGCACGTCCTGTCTCCTGATATTTTTGTCTGATTGATCATACAGTAAATGGTTGAGTAAATATATAGCTATATCAACATGTAGGTAGGAAAATGTCTATTGATTTGGCATTCTATGTCGTATGTACATGAATATGCTTATTCATGTACAAAAACAAAAAACTCTGGACTGTAATGGCTATTTCAGAATGCCAACCTGTTCTAAATCAATCTATGTATCTATCTATATTTTGGCCCTAGAATAGTAGCCACACAGCAGGGTTCTTTTCACAGCTTCTGTTCCTGTCATTCAACAATTGATACAAAGGTCTATTTCCACATTATGCTCTGTGTCAGCATGTAATTTGTCCTGTGATACTATACATGGTCATTGCTAATTTAACCAGTCAGCTCTATGGTACTGTTACTTAGTATAGACTGTTTATATTTATCTACATTTAGGGGAGAGAACTTGGTGTATAAAAGGTGTCGCATATGACACTTCAGGAGGCTTGTGCCCAGAGGGGCTGTTGGTCAGGCCAGGAGGCCTGGCTCTATGGATCTGTGTATGCTGTTTGCTCTGATGAAATCTTCCGAATAAATGATCTGAAACTTCACCCGAATGGAATATTATTATTCTATTACAGCACCGAAGTCTGTAATTTACGCATCCTACCTGGGCCACGCCCCCCCCCCCCCCCTCCCCCATTCTAAATTCCCATAGACGTGTTTAATATTGTCATATAAGAACTGTGTTACAAAAATAAACAAATGAGCACGGCGGTTTGGCTCATATGGATATGAAGCATCAACTGACGAGAAAACGCTAACGTTGCCGCCGCCGGATTCATAACATTTTCGCCAGAAACAGACTGTATCAAATATGAGTGACTGACTATCATAAACGATACAGAGCCACAATTTGTTTATTTTTGGACCACAATTCTAAAATCCCCAAGACGATTCGAAGATGCCCAATGTTATTCTCCATAGAGAAATCACTTCCGTGACCCAGGGGATGAGCGAGTGACGTCAGGACTTCGGTACTCTATTGTGTCCCTTGGCTCCGTGTCTTACCATCTTGATAGCCTCCGGGTACAGGGGCTCTATGAGGACTCCTCTGCTGGTGGCCACGCTCTCCACCAGCTCGTTGAGAGCGGCGCGCTTGATCTCCTTGCCCTTTAGGTCGGCCACGCAGTCCAAGAAATCAAACAGCACACAGCACTGCTGCAGCTTCTTACAGAACAGGTCATGGAGCTCTGCCACCGGGGCATCTGCCGAGACAGAGAGAGAGAGAGAGAGAGAGAGAGAGAGAGAGAGAGAGAGAGAGAGAGAGAGAGAGAGAGAGAGAGAGAGAGAGAGAGAGAGAGAGAGAGAGACATTAGGCAAGTGGACCAAAGTATTCAGGGCTTTCGGCGCCTTACAAAGAAAGGGTTATAGAGCTTCATTCATGTCTGAATGCGTTCCTGATAAGCCGACCCAAGATCTGAGAGAGAGACAGAGAGAGAGGGAGGTAAAACAAGAGGGCCTAGACACCATGGCTGGAGGCCGAGGCGATATTCAGCTTTGTTGTGAAGCCACTAGACTTGTGTGTTTGATCTGTATACTGTATTGTATGTATATATATATATATATACAGACGGCTCTCTCTATCTCAAAGGTAATGAGGGGAAAAGACACGCACGCACGCGCACACGCACACGCACACACACACACACACACACACACACACACACACACACACACACACACACACACACACACACAGCTTCCTCCAGAGAGCTATGTTGTATCTCAGCGCCATTCCCTGTCAGTCTCATTCTGTGAATGGGTTCATCAGAATGAACAACAATGTGGCTGCAGGCTGCCAGATTAAAAGCTTGTACCTCCAAACACGCTCCATGAGACAGGGACTCAGAAAAATTGTGTCACACATGGTTTGTTTATGAAGCCACACTTTGCGTGGGTTTCACGGTACCCAGAAGTTTGAAACCTGCCCGGCGAATAAAGGGGAACGCATAAACAGGGTTTGATTTGCTGCTTTTGATATCGCCCATCGGGTGATTCATTTTTATGGCCGGTGGGGATATGTTTTATCCCTACTTATGGTCAGACAGAATTAATTACATGCATTTCCTTTTGGGAAAGGTAGACTGTCTGACATGTTTGATATTATGTTTCATAATATCATAATTTTATAAAATTTTATGTAACCACATTAACCCTGTCGTCCCTATCTAATTTTCAATAGCTTCTTAATTCAAAAATAGAGAAAATAGCAAATCTACAAGCTCATGTGGTATATGAACAGTGTGCAAGTCAAAACATATTAAGAAATGATACTAATGTTACCTTGCTAAAAGTCAGAAGAGTAATCATGAGTGTGTGTGACTGGTGAATGCTTGGTGAATGGGCTATATTCTAACGCAGCAACAGCTGCAGCTGAGCCAAATGGCCATTGTGTTGCTCTTATTTTGGTACATACCTTATATGGCTATTTAGAATGGCTTCTCTACTATAAGAACAGTGTGAGATGTTTTTTTGGGATATATGGTTGTGCCCAGAGGGGGCTGCTGGAGAGGGCTCTCTGCCCTGAATTCTATGATGATGCTGTACTTGAATGAATAAATGACCATGGAAACCTGGAAACCCTGACGTCTTCTCTTCTATTCTCCTCCATATTATTACCACCAACGGGCCTGATAACACGCAGTTTAATGACTCAAATACACGACATATTTGGCGAACCAGCGGCTATTGTTGCTTTCCTTTCCGAGGGCGCTTTAGAGAAGAACCTGTGTATTTTGAGGGTTACCGTGACTGCGGGCCTGTGAAAGGAGGATCGGGGCCGTGGATGTCTTCCTACGGCGAGGAGGACCACCGCGGGGCAGCCATGGGGACGTCAGCGCGGCCTGGATTTCTACTATGGTTAAGGACCTCGCAACGGCAACGCTGTGATGACTACTACCGCTCATGACCTGTTCAGCTGGCTACGGGGAGCGTCTACTCTTCTCATGGTGGTTGCGAGCGGAGCGCTTGGCTGCGGGGGCGGCGGTGCGGAAAACTTTTTGTGTCAAAGTTGTCCGTGGGGGGAGGAGAGGTGAGCATGGAGAGAGGCTATCTTTTTGGCTGGAACAATGATATCACCTGGAACTGCGCTCAGCTTTTCTGCTGGGTGCGTGGACATTGAGGTAGAGACTACAACAGCAGCATTATCGGGTGGAGCACTGAACATTCAGGACGGGAGGTTGTATTTTGGTGATAAAGTGATTTAAACCACAGAGCGTTATTTTTGTTGCCGTGCGTAAAAGTGTGAAGTGAGGATTTAGTTGTTTCACTCTCTGGTCGCTTGTATTTAATGTGGGTTTACTTTGTGTTTTATTATTTCATTGAGGGTACACTGTCCTTCTGTTATCAATGTGGGCACTTCCGTTGGTAGTTATCATATATAATTAAATGGTTTATATTTTGGTTGCTCGGCGGGGGGGGACATTGGTCGGGAGGGGGGTGTTATCGGCTTGGTGAGTGTAATTCAACTGTATGCTTTCGGCTTCTAACGTATTAGAGTGGGCGTGTGTTAAGGAGACATTCGTTCATACCACAGAATATTATGGTTTGTTGTGTACATTTTATTCTAGAGTTTAAAGACAACAGAGAGACCTGCGCACTGATTAGGGAATGAGAATGCATTTTGACTGGTGTTTTTATTTTCAAGATGATCGATGCGAAATGAGAAAGTTCAGCACCGTATTGATGTATTTTCTATTTTTATTTTGAAATTTGATGTAAATCACTGTATGACTATTGTGTAATTTCTATTCCTGTATCTAAGTTGTTCTGTCTCATGTGTTGGTTGTGTTGAATCTGCTGAATGTCCTTTTGTTAAACTTCCAGTCATGGGTCTTGGGGGGTGTAGAATGTTGTTTTTTGGTGTTTTCTCTTGCAAACTGTTTATTCAATATACCTGGTTGCGAAAGAAATTAAATTCTTCCGTGGGGGGAAGTTGTGTGGTATATGGACAGTGTGCAAGTCAAAACATATTAAGAAATGATACTAATGTTACCTTGCTAAAAGTCAGAAGAGTAATCATGAGTGTGTGTGACTGGTGAATGCTTGGTGAATGGGCTATATTCTAACGCAGCAACAGCTGCAGCTGAGCCAAATGGCCATTGTGTTGCTCTTATTTTGGTACATACCTTATATGGCTATTTAGAATGGCTTCTCTACTATAAGAACAGTGTGAGATGTTTTTTTGGGATATATGGTTGTGCCCAGAGGGGGCTGCTGGAGAGGGCTCTCTGCCCTGGATTCTATGATGATGCTGTACTTGAATGAATAAATGACCATGGAAACCTGGAAACCCTGACGTCTGCTTCTTCTCCTCTTCTTATAACAACTACAAGCCTGATAACACACGGTCTGATGCCTCTAATACACGACACTCACAACACGTCGCGATGTGGCGCATTGTGAGCTTTGTCATACGAAGATCGAAGATGTATATAGGGCTTTTACAAATCCAACCACTAATTGGCTTGCATTCATAACAAACACCAAAGCTGTGGTTGTGAGGTTTTTACCCGACCGTGGCGGAATGGTAGTGCTTCATTCTAATACCCGGGGAGCCGTATGATGAATGACACTGTGTCTGAATCGCAGCACTCAAATATTAAGGTTTCAGTGTTGTTGAGCGCATGAAATGTGGGTCTTGACACTATGATACAAGTTGAATTAAATGATCGATGGTGAAAAAAAACAAGATAGATTGCAAATAGAAAAGCTTATTGAAACAGAAAGTATACCCTTGGCAAAGTTGGCATACAGTGACCATATTTACATGTCGGACATTTTGTTTTCCAGAGTATTTGACGTCATACTCTCAAGCCATACATACAAAATACCCTAAAGGCATTGGAGTTCCTTTTTTTAAAGTACTTAATTTGTTATTACAATTTTTTATTCCTCATTATAATTAAAATTCTCATTCTCTGAAATTGTGGGATTGTTTGATTTAAGCTGGGGGGGGGGGGTTTCAGAACAGCCTCACATTTTCAGACCCAGATTAAGCTCTAGTCAAGAGGACTGTTACGGATGTTCATAGTCAACCTAATGGTACCACAGTACAGTGAGTACTAAAGTGAGTACATTGAGTAGAGTACAGTGAGTACAGTAGTACTACATGTGAGTATTGCTGTA
Organism: Gymnoscopelus braueri; assembly: GCF_963280865.1. Classification (NCBI taxonomy): domain Eukaryota; kingdom Metazoa; phylum Chordata; class Actinopteri; order Myctophiformes; family Myctophidae; genus Gymnoscopelus; species Gymnoscopelus braueri. The sequence continues at coordinate 23,320,224 of NC_137620.1, read as the reverse complement.
CTACAGCAGAACAGGGCTGCCGGAGGCATTTGACAGACTAGATCTCTCCTCTTTTTCCTATGGAGACAATAGAGCTTCGCCTGCAGACGACAATGACCAGAAATTAATGTGAACTCTTTGTACAGTAATTGTATTAGGAGGGGCTACCCGGCATTTGGACACACACACACACACACACACACACACACACACACGACACACACGCACACGCACACGCACACGCACACGCACACGCACACGCACACGCACACGCACACGCACACACACACGCACACGCACACGCACACGCACACACACACACACACACACACACACACACACACAGTGAGGGGATTAGATTTAACCCTTCTTAACCCTCCCAGGTGGGAGTGTGAGGAGGAGCAGGGCTGATTGGACCATCTCCCAGCCCTAGACCCCCTCACCTCTCCAGGGCAAACCAAGGCCATCTGCTCCCCCAGACAATACACTGGGACTGCATCTCTTCTTTACATGGCATGTTTAGCCCATTGACTTACAATATACCCGACCAAAGCTCTTAAGGTACTTTAGATTTTTGAGGAAACCATTGGATTCAGTATGGGATGAAGACCATCTTGCAGAGACTTGAAACTTGATTGAGACGCGCAGTCAACTCTTCGGTTGCCTTTACTTTTTGTCAAAGTCATGTCATTGTTTTTGCATTTTCAGTTGAAAGGTCTAGCAAACAAAAATTACTTCTTCACGGCAACATAAATATCAACTTGAGAAACAGATCATTTGAGGGAGGGTACATCACCTGGAAGCTTATATTTAAAAGACAGCGAAGTAAGTTTGATCAGTAATAAAACATTAAAAAAAGGCAGAAAGTTGAAGAAATATGACAAAAGTAATGGAAGGGATACGTCAATTGGCTAAACATCTTGATCAGACCGACACACAGTCACTAACATCAGGGCGGAAATATTGTATAAAAGTCTGTTCCCAGGTGTCTTTCTCATCTGAACTATGTCTTAGAAGTTAGAAGGAAAAGGTTACCTTACACGGCAGCAACATAATTTTAAAGTTTAATTGCTTTGAGGAGGAATATTGTTACTCAAGTCTCATTTCTGCAGTGAAAGACTCAAGTCTGGTCTCTGTGATCCCTGTCCAGATCACACCACCAGTGAAAGGGAACGCATTATTTCAAAGAGACATTTGCGGGCATGCGTTACATGCACGGCTTCACAGCTTTTATTTTTTCATTTTTTTTGTAACCTTGCTCGCAGCGAACACAAAAATAGTTTTCAATGATCATCATTAAAATTCATGCGGTTGACCATTGCTTGTCCATTTGACACTTGTATACGAGTGCTGCAGCCAATTTCTCGGGTAATTGGAAAATGTGTGACAGCTCAATTCACACATCCCACTGAACAATGTGTGAACGGAATGAAAGAATTATAATAACCATAACAATTTAAGACGCAGAGAGCAAAGTTTGATGCTTGTTTTCATCTTGATGTCTTGACTTTGTTGGGAAGCACGGATCTTAATGAGGCTAAATTGAAGTGGACTCGAGACAGTTGTGCTGTCTGTTGGCTAAATGACTATAGCGGCAGGATGCAAGAATCTTTCCCTAGGCAAGGGGTGCTCATTAACTACTGTCCTCCCTCCATCTTTCTCTACCTTCCTACGTTTCTCCAGGATTTCTCTCTCTCACCCCCCTCTCTCTTTCTCTCACTAACCCAGACTGTGAAGGTGAAATCTAATCCATTTTTAATGGAGAGTAATTGTATGAAGACGTGTCATGCTGGGACTGAAAGAGCACAGTCAAGTGAAAAGATGGAAGGGAGGGAAACAGGAACAGAGATTATGGATGTGTGCATGCATGTGTGCGCATCATATTGTTTTGCCTATGTAGCTAGTGGTCTGCGATCTCGCCTGACGTGTTTGCTCATTACTGGATCGATCGACAAGCCAGACCATTAAAGTTCCTTATTAGACTATGGCAATTAACCCTCTTCATGACATCATTCCAATGTTCTGTTTTATTTTCTTTGAGGACGGGCCGTTGCACAGGTGAAACATAGCTATGGCCGCCTCTGCGAACACACGCATGCATATATTTTTTGTAGAGTATGTATGTATGAATGCATGTATGTGTATGTATGTACAGTATGCACGATATACTGTATGTATATGTACAATTTAGGCATTTAGCAGACGCTCTTAATCCAGAGTGATTTACAGTAAGCAAGGACGACACGAGGTAATACATCAAATGGATATAAATAGTAATCTAGGATCATAAGTAAACCAAGAACCTATCATCAGTCTAACGGTAGAATATCCAAAAAGGTCAATAATCTGTACATTGAGACTATACACACTATAGGATGCCAGGTCAGCAATGACCTGGCATCTGTCTCCATAACATGCTATCTATCTAAATTACATACATACCTACATACGTACACACATACCCGTAATTATATGTGTGTGTGTGTGTGTGTGTGTGTGTGTGTGTGTGTGTGTGTGTGTGTGTGTGTGTGTGTGTGTGTGTGGAGGCAGAAAGAGAGGAGGTGAAGAAGAGCAGTGACAGAGAACGTGTCAAACATGTGACAGAGAAATGACAAGAGCAGTGAAACTGGGGATGAAGAGGAGGAGGGAGGTGGATATCGTTGTTGTCGGGCAGAAACATCTCCATATTCGAACTTTTAACTCAAATTAATTATGTTTATTTTTTTTGCATGAATGCTACTTTGTCGTACATGAGTGTCGTGCAAAAGTAGCAAAATAGCTGATTTACAAGCTTTTTTTTTGCATCATTTTTAAAGTGGAAGTGAATGTGGTTAAGTCTGTCTGTGGGTTTTATAAATATTGAACCAATGAAAGGAATTAACAAGAGCTTGTGACTAAGTAATAATATCTACATTGGCTCTACAGGAACACGTAACAGTTTTGGACATGCAAGGTTTCCACCCGACAGAAAATATATGATAACATGATACAGACAGTAGGGCAGGTCTCTGGGGCTGTGCTGTGCTGTGAACATGCACACTGTACATTGCAACAAGGAAGGTGCTTGTAAATTAAATACCACATCTTCTTTCTCGCAAAAGAAAAAGTTAAAGAAGGCCAATCCATTATCAATGTTACTGGAATAACCAAAGATCACTGGAAAGATATATACAGTGAGTTACTGTATATACTATACCAACCAAATCAAAATCATTCTTCGAAATAATTCCCTTTCCCACAGTTGAAAAGAATGAAAAATCTATCTGAAGACGTGAAAATCCAAACAGCTTCAACCAATGCAGGCCCACCAGGAGCTAGTAGGAACAATGACCGGTCAGGAGTAAAGACCACGTTTGATAACATTCTCATATGATATAATCAGCTCCCCCGCTAACCTGATTACTCAGCTGATAACAACTCCTTCCCCACCTGTCATCAATCCGTCTGATTACGATTCCTCCTCCCTAACGTACCTGATACTTCTGATAGCCACTCCTCCCTTATCTCCTCCCCTCACGCCAATCAGTGAGGTATATCAAAGATACTCGATTAGAGAAGATACAACGTTATATATATATATATATATATACTGTACCTTGCCATGTCTAACTGCCATTTATGATGTGGTGTTGGTTTGGTTTTATGCTAATTGTGTTTTCTGTTCCTGTGTAGGAGGAGAGGGCCAGCCTGCTGAGGTGTGTCTTGGGGGCGAGACACACCTGGTCCCAATCACCCCCTTGGGTATAAAACCAGGCTGGCCAGTAATATTTTTCACTCTCTCCCTATATCACTGCCTGCTTATTTTTGTTTTGTTTGATTTGGTTTCAGTTAAGTTGCTTTTTGCACCTGCACATACAGTACATGTTCACACAGCCATACACACTTTACACTATATCACTGACTGTCCACATCTCATATTTTATGCACAGTTCATGTCTTTTTGTAGTAAGAAATAAAGTTTAATCCTGTGTGTGGTCTCCCTTTTGTCATGATGTGAGCCAGTTCATGGCCTGGTTTGTACAGTATCTCTCTTCCCTCCACCGCCCCATTCTCCCCTCTTTTTGGGCGGTGAAACCGCCCCTATATGTGAGGTTTGGATATTTGCACACCAAATCCTGCGCTGTGATTGGCCACAGATGTACCCCCCTAACCCTGCACCGTGATTGGCCAATCACAGTCTATTCAGGACTGTGATTGGCTAGGGAAGCATGACACATGTGCATAGCCCTATAAATAGGACCATAACTTAAAGTTATGGTTTCTTCCATCACTTCTTCCATCACTTCTTCCATCACTGTGATGACCACTGTGATCACACCGCCCACTTTCAGGTTTCAGATAGGGGTCTTCTGTGTCCTCCCAACAGACGCCCACGCGCTCGACGGACCTCCAAGCCAAATACACATCTTATGAAAATATATGGGGGGGGAAAAAGCTAATGCAAACAAATACTTCTCTTTTTGGATTATTATTATTGCAAAAAACGATTATTTTTCAAAACGATATTTATTTTTTCCAAAACGATACATATCGTCACGAAAAAGTATTGCTATATATATCGCGGGACGATATATCGGCACACCCCTACTCATAGGTAAAACTCAAGGACAATTCGACAGGCAGCCAGGAGGAGAATCCAGGGATCAGACTGGGAACCTCCTGAGCCACAGTGCTGCCCCTGGGCTCAAGTTGAGAAAATGCCCCTCCCTACAGTGGTGGAAAGTAACTAAGTATATGTACTCAAGTACTGTACTTAAGTACACATTTGAGGATTTTTTTTAAAACTTTACTGGAGTATTTAAATGTTTCTATAATTTTACTTCTGCTCCACTACTCAGAGGTAAATATTGTCCACTACAGTTATTTGAAAACTTTAGTTACTAGTTACTTTGTAGATTTTCATTATTACAAAACATGCATTAACCACTTCAGCCCTATCTACAAGCTCACAGCGTTTGTGAAGCATTTTTATACATTTGGAAATTTGTGAAATGGGACATTCTTCTAAATGAGTACTTTTACTTTCAGTACTTATTAAAAACTTCACTCAAGTAAATTTTGAATACCGGACTTTTATTTGTAACAGAGTATCTCTACATTGTGGTATTGGTCCTTTTACTTAAGCACAAAATGTGAGTACTTCTTCCAGTGGTGGAAGAAGTACTCACATTTTGCTTCCCTTCAACCTCACCTGCGTCCGGCACCACCTCTCTCCAAAGCCACTCATCCTCTTCCTCCCATTCTATCTCTCCCTCTCTCTTCCCCTCTTCCCCCGGCAGTCCCTTCATCCCTCTCCCCTTTCGCTTCATGGCTCTCAGTCCCTCGTCCTTCATCCCAGTCATTCTCTCTCTCTCTTCCCCTTATCCCTCGCCTGTGGGGACGGTGTTAATCATCGCACCCCCTTATCCAACATTCTTTCACCATCATGCTCCTCCATCCTCTCTCGCCATACAGGTTTTGAGTATACTTCTGCATACTTCAATACGCAAAACAGAATGATTTGAAAACATTCGAAAAGATCTTGAATAGAAAATGCAAAAAAAAATTGGCCTATAACGACGTGCCCAAAATAGGGATGCCATGTTTGAAAGTAACAGATCCGTTTTTAAATTCACACTTTTGCTGTATAGAGAGAGGGAGGGAGGGATGATGTAATTCACAGGCCTTGTGACGGAGAAAAGACAAAGTGAATCGGGGAGTGAGAACAAGAGACAGAAGACAGCGACATGTTGAGAAGGAGAGAGAGAGAGCAAATAGAGGGGAATGTATTCTGTAAAAACGAGCACACCAATATAAGCCCCGAATCGAGCACCTCGCTACAGCATCAACACGCGCACACGCACACGCACACGCACACACACACGCGCACAAACACACACATGCAGTACAGGTCTAAATATAGTACAGCTGGAGAGACAGAGAGGAGGGGAAAGAGCGCGCAGAGAGAGAACCGGGAGAGAGAGAGAGAGAGAGAACAGTGAGAGACGGAGGGAATAGAGAGAGAGAATAGACAGAGGGAGAGAGAGTGGGGGGGGGTTAGAGAGAGAGGGGAGGAGGATAGAGGGAGGAAATGGCAGGAGTGAGGCGAAGAGAAGGGAGGGGTTCTGGTTTAAAGATGACATCATCATCATCATCATCTCTCTCTCCTTCGTTGGTACACTTCACCTCTGCTGGTGCATCTCTGTTCACACTGTACATCTATATATGCAGGCCAGGGAGCTCTCTCTCTCGCCTTTCGTTTTCTTTCCTACTGTCTCCCTACATCGCTCTCTGTCTATCCCTCACCCCCCCCCCCCCCCCCCCCAACCCCCTCCATCTTTCTCTACCTTCCTATTTTTGCTCAGGATTTCTGTCTCTCTCTCCATCTCTCCAAAGGCTTTCTTTAGCTTAAATGAGATGAGCAAGCTCTGATCTTTAAATAACTGCTATTCTGTGTGTGTGTGTGCGTGTGCGCGCGTGTGTGTGTGTGTGTGTGTGTGTGTGTGTGTGTGTGTGTGTGTGTGTGTGTGTGTGTGTGTGTGTGTGTGTGTGTGTGTGTGTGTGTGTGTGTGTGTGTGTGTGTGTGTGTGTGTGTGTGTGTGTGTTGTGGGGGGGTAGACGAAGGCAACTTCTGTTTTAGCTACCACCCACCCCTATCCGCCTCTGCACCCCTGTCATTACTCACTCTCTCTCTCTCTCTCTCTCACACACACACACACACACACACACACACACACACACACACACACACACACACACACACACACACACACACACACACACACACACACACACACACACACACACACACACACACACACACACACACACACACACACACACACACACACACACACACACACACACACACGCTCAGTGCACAGACACAGTGACGCAGTGGAGAGAGGATGGGAGCGAGATGAGACAGAGATGAAGAGTGAGAGAAAGCATGAGAGATACAGAGTGAGAGACAGCGTGAGAGAGATATACAGAGAGACATACAGAGAGACCATGGTGGGCTACAGCTGTAATAAGAGAGACGTCCCTCCAGGAGCCCTGGCAGTATAAATATCAGCTTCAGTATAAACCCATCTCTAACTAATCTGATTCTACAACCGAGCAAGTGTTCAGCGCAGCAGGCATAAGGTCTGAGACATGCTCCACGCCCTCACATACAGTGTACAGTACATAGAGGCCAGTCTACATGTAATATGGGAGTTTCATTCATAAAAGACACAAAATGATGCCTGGTAAGAAAGCAAAACATTGCTGTTGGGCAGAAACCTCTATCTCCATCTTTTTAACTGTTGGTGTTTTCTTTCGTAAATTAACTACTACATCATACTACAGTGTCACACAAAAGTATCAAAAGTAGCAGATATTCATGTCATGTTACAAAGATTTCCAATAAAAAGAGCATATTAAAACATCTACAAGCTTGAAACGCAGCGCGAAGCGACGCGTTATCGAGCTTGTAGATCTGCTATACTTTTGCCGTTCTTGAATTTGAATCTTGAAAAGCAACAGTTTTGGACACCCGACGAGTTGTAAATAAAACATACCATGACATTTATACATTTTTTACGTTCATTTTGTAATATTAATGTTATATTATCATTACAATCTGTTTTGCCAATTAGTTGGGGACCCACTTGCAATATCCTCACAGCCCACCAGTGGCTGCTAGGGGGGCCAAATGGAAAGGTGAAAACTTGGGATTAGTTCTGCATTGCATGTTTTTCTTTTTTTCTTTTACTCTCTAATTGTTTCCTCCCAGTTTTAGCAACGAAAGTTGGAGTTTTAGCTCTGGACCACTAGTATGTTTCATACAATCCTCAAGGACCCCCCCAACCCACAGCAACGCTATATATATATATATATATATATTTATACAATTGTATAAATTCTACTCATGGTGCAAATGTAGATGAATTAGCACTCCATTTATACTGTACACACAACAAACCAAAATGTTGAAAGTAGTGTTGTGGTGGTGTTAGGTGGTCAAATGCTAAAAAGCTTCTAAACACCCTCAAACATGGACTTAAATAGATTATTGTAGGCTACTCTCACTGCGGGTAAAGTATTAATAATAGAACGGTCTAGATCTAGCCACAACAGATGTTATAGGTAAAGGCTAGGTTATGGCAGGTGATTAAGTGACGCGCTAAACCCATCTTTAAATAAGCCAATGCTGCTAATAATACGTCCCACCATAGAGCATGGTGGGGAATACAGAAGTGGATAACATATGCAGGCCATGAAACACAGATTAGGAAAGACAAAAGTTTCAAGTTCCCATTCTTTGACCAACACAGGGGCGTCACTTGAGGTTCCAGGGGATGGCAATCGCCACCCCCTAGCTTTAGCATTTAACCACACAATTCAGGTATTTTACGCGACCCATGGGTCCCTTAAAGCACTGTTTTGGAAACAGTGCTTTTAAGGGACTGTTTCATCACAGACACGGTCGGTGGTTGTGGTTATTACACTGCAAACTCTTTCATTACATCCTCTCCTCTGTGCAATATCCTTCGTCTTCTCGCGCTCTTCTCTCTTTCTCTCGCTCTCTCTCTCTTTCTCTCTCTGTCTCGCTCCTCTCCGTCTCTCTCTCTCTCTCTCTCTCTCTCTCTCTCGCCTTTCATGGCAACTTAACCCTTTAAGACCTGAGGTCGATTCAATTCATTCTACAAATGCCTTCTAAACCAGTAGTTCTCACACTTTCAAGATTTTTTAAAAAATGTTCAAAAATAGCAGATGTACAAGCTTGCAGCACAGAACGAATAGCTTGTATATCTGCTATTTTTGAATAGCCAATGCAAAAAAATCTAAAATGACACCAGATGCTTCCCGGGTTTTAATGGCTTAATATTTATGAATTTCCTCTTTCCTTGTTTGTATTTGTTGTTTGTTTTATCACCCGGTCTCTTTCTTTCTATTCCAATCGATATCCTGTCTTTTTACATTTTGGTTTCCCTCTCTGTCTCTTATCTTCTCTCTCTTTCTCTCTGAATTGATTTAAGAGTCATATAGAGAATTCCGATTCCATGCTCAATGGAAACCCTATACCAGGCCTATACAGCTGGCCTCCCCTTTACACACAGGCACGCACACACGTGTGTGTGTGTGTGTGTGTGTGTGTGTGTGTGTGTGTGTGTGACACACACGCACACACACACACACACACATCTTTACATGTGAGTTATCATGTGAGATGGGAGCATAACACACTATGCTCTAGATTGTAGCTTATTTCCAGGAAGTACAGCATTTCAGAGGTTAAAGGAAGAAAACAGTATTCCAGAGTGTGTTGCACACAACCAGGGACAACCATATAGTACAATAAAGGAGGGGTTCTCAAAGTGGGGTCCAGGGTCCATTAAAAGATGTAAATCACTGGTTCCTTTCAAAAATGGCCTGAAAAATCATCCATCAGGAGACCACAAGGGGAGATGAATGCAATTGCCCATAGAGAGGTGGTGTCATTCACTGCCGCCATTTTTCCTTTTTCTCCTCTGTACATAGCCTATAGCCTATATATATATATATATATATATATATATATATACTGTACCACTGTAAAATGATATCTGTTTGGCCGTGGACCCCATCTGAAATATTTTTGTGTCACGGACCCCCAGAAGAGAAGATTTGTGTTAAGAAATTCTAAATGATTCAAAATCAAACACTTTCAAGATAAAAAAATTTCACAAATAGAAGACGTACAAGCTCGTAGCTGCATATCTGCTATTTCTGAATAGCCAATGCTAACATCTAAAATGACACAGACGCTTTCCCGGTTTTAACGGTTGAAGATTCCTGAGTGCAGATGAATGAGAAATATTTTTTTCATAAATTAAAGAAGACATTTCTTTGACCACTTTCCTATTCGGAAAGACCCAATTTGAATAGCCATTTCTTCCATTGAATTGCTACCAAGGACCGGTGAACAGATTGCCGTGTTTGCCGTGTTACGCTTTCTGCTTTCAATGCAGACTCTCATATTTATAAGGGTGATTTTACAGGCTTTTCATGTCTTTCTAAAGGTGTGTGTGGCTTTATTGAGGCACCTCTCCTCCTCTCCATTCTGTCTCTTTAATGAGAGGGTTTAAGGTGGCACTACATGTCCGCTGCAGCTGTGATTCTACATTTATGCCTGATGATGATGTTTTATAAGCAGGGAAGACGTACTCACATAGCAATATTGCAACAAAAAAATATCTCTATTACAAATAAAAGGCCTGTATTCAAATTCGTACGTGAGCAGTAGTACAAACATATTGGCATACAAATATATGTGCAGTACAAAAGTCAAAGTACTGACACCAACTCTTGACAATTTACAAGCTCACAATTTTCAAATGAAAAAAAAAACTGAAATATAGAGGGCTTAATTGGTTAATGTATGTTTTGTAATAATATTCTAAATCCAAGTACAAATTTACCACTGAGATGTAGTAGAGAAGAAGTACAAAGTAATGACAAATGTAAACACTCAAGTAAAGTGAAAGTATCTAAAAAATGTACTTGGGTACAACATACTTGAGTAAATGTACTTTCCACCGCTGCTTTCCCACACCTGAACGGTCTGTTTTTATAAGTGCATCGTGTGCAAGCTTGCAAGGTTATGTCACCCAACGCTGTAAACTGTGCCAGTTTCCTTTTGCACGCAGCATTAGTTGCCCGTTGTACTGTAAATGATTCCTACTGCCCAAGATGCACATTCTGTTGTCGTGTTTCACCTGCTAGAAGAAATGCCCCCACTGGGTCTGACATCACCCGTAACGCCTAGCAACAGTCGTCTCCAGAGCCGTGTACTGCTGAGCATTACATACAGATAAGGGAGTAAGGGACAACTTCAGGTATTTACAGTGGTGGAAAGTAACTAAGTACATTTACTCAAGTACTGTACTTAAAGTACATTTGTGAGGTATTTTTACTTTATTGGAGTATTTCCAATTTTCAATACCTTTACTTCTACTCCACTACATCTCAGAGGCAAATATTGTACTTTTTACTCCACTACAATTATTTGAAAACTTTAGTTACTAGTTAATTTGTAGATTTGTATACCAAAATGCATTAACCACTTCAGCCCTATCTAAACTTTGGCTATTTCAAAAGATTTTAATACATTTTATACATATGATACCTTGTGAAACGGGACATTCTGCATAATGAGTACTTTTACTTTTGGTATTTTATGGGGTTTTTTAAGTTTTATGTCACAAGTTTTCCTTGCGACATACTGCATCTTAGGTGGAAAGATTTACATATTTATATAGCGTAGTATGATATAAATGTAAGGTGCTCTAAAGCAACATTGTAATTCAGGGGTGCCCTGAACCAAAAAGGTTTGAGAACCACATCTGCCCGTGACCCAAACTAGTGAAAATAGCAGTTGTACAAGCTCGGCTATTTTCAATACTTAATATTTCATTTTATTTATGAAAAGCTTTTTAGAAAAATATTTTTTTAATCTTTTGAAATAATGATACATTTTTTAAATGTAGAAAACGGAAAAAATGACATATTTACCGCCGACCCAAACATGGGTCCCGACCCGCTGTTTGGGAAACAGTGATCTAGAGTTCTAGACAACAATATCAGTTGCAAAAAAAATATTAAAATGAGAACGGCTCCCCATAACTGTTGAAAAAGCAGCTGGCCAGGTATGAAGAATCATCACGAGTGGAGGAAGTTGCTAGATGTACATACTGTAGTGGCTATGTACTTGGTTTAATACTATTGTAAATGTCTCACATTTAAAAACAGCTATACTTGCAATGTTCTGGAAGCCTCTCTACTGTTAACTGTGAAATTAAAGGTACAGTATATGTTGATGATAGAAGTATTCTTGGATTTGTTTGAACAGAGCTTGGGTGAGTTTACCAGGGTGGACTTCTTCCACCACTGACATTATTTACTGCATGTATTCTGAATGTTAGGGCAGGGCAGATTTAGCTGTTCAAACACTCATTTCTAAAATGTATATAACATATCTCTGCTGTTCGGCCGGAACCAGCTAAATCCAAAATGGTAATTGTTCAGGAAATGAAAAACAAAATATAAATTTTTCAGAAAATGAAGAAAACCTTATATTTTTTAAACAAAGCAATACTGCCTCATCAAACTTGGTATTGTGACTTTATATATTATCAGATACTTGCATGTGTCATTATATTATCACCACTTTACCCAAATCCAGTGCAAGTGGAGTTAGGAGGTTTTGTCCATCATTGATAAGAACAGCTGGCAATGGATCTCAAAGCTCACAACACATCACAACGCATTGTGAGCTTGGAGATCAGCTATTTATGGTGAGCGCCATCCTCATATACTATAGATCAAGCTGAATTCTGTACTTAAACAACTTTTATTTTAACATGCATTGTAAACAACCATGGATCTAACTGTTACCACTGTTGTTCTTCTACAGTTGAGTGCAACAAACAATTCTGCCTCAATACTCAATCATGCATTTAACAAAAGCGATCATGGCACACCAACAATAAATAAATGGCATATAGCTAAATACAAAATACATTCATGAAAAATAGAATCTGTAGCCTATCAAATCTGTAGCCTACTGCACTAACAATAACAACCACAGTTGAATTTACCTATCATATACCTATCAACATTTTATTATCACACTGTTGTGTGTTGCGTGTGTGTGGTGGGTGTTTCTTAGTGCTTTAGATTGTCATAAAAGCTGTGAAAGTCTTTTGGCATGATCTCCTTGAGCTCTTGGAGATGTTTGAAACAAACTCCTGCACACACTCATTCTCTGTCCATTAACATTTAAAAAGAAAACACGAGCAGATGACCTTTGTGAAGACACCCTTCTCCTCTTTACTGGGGTGAAACCTTGCACATACATTCTCTTCTCTTCCCAGTTTATGTTCTCCCAAAAGCATTGAAAAATCTTCTCCCTGTCTGCCTCATACAGAGCAGAGCTTCTCGAGAGCCTGAGAGGAGGGGGGAGTTGTTTGTTTTTGACGGACAGTTTGAGGGTCCAATGGAGTTAGGAGTTTTCGTCAGAGGCGCTTTTTAATACTTTTCATATGTTATTATTAAAAAAAAAATTACACAGATGTAGAGGGGGTTCAATAGCGTTGATTTATGAAAAAAAAAAAAAAAAACTGAAAATGGAGTTAGCTGGTCCCGGCTGGACACTGACGATATACTGTATATTGTTCATGACAATGGCAAATTATAACATAGGTACTGTTAGTCACATTTGAATTGACAACCTTTAAAAGTGACTTTTTTAAACATTAAAAGTTTAAATATGGAGGTACAAGGTTTCTGCCTGACAGCAACGATGTGATAGTTATAGATAATTACCATTCAGCGTTTTCCACCAATTTTGGTGATAAACACAACGTCTTGCAATGCAAAATGCATTGCAAGACGTTGTGTTTTCTAGAACCTGCTAGAAATGTTGCTTCCTGTAAGCTTTATTATGTTGAGCTGCTAGGTATTATGGTGAGTGGAACACCTCCCCATACTCTAACCAGGCAATCCCTCGGGGGATTGTCTGTCTAAAGCTCAGAAGCATCTCAGAGCAGTAAAAATAGGTCTGCTTTGAGAGGAGGAAGACATCGCTGCATTTCATTCGGAGGCCAGTTAAAAGTCTTCCGACCATGAATCATCTTGCATGTCTACTTTTTCTTTCTTTGTATGGTCAGAAGAAACGCTCTTGTGTCAGCATTCCTTTATGCTGCATTTACACAGAAAGCAGAAAGGAACTACGTGTCATTAATTTTGTATGAGGAGAATTACCAAAGCCGAAATAATTCCGATTTTGCGACCCTCCCCCCAGACAGTTTTGTAAACTGTCTATTAACCACATGAACCCTTACGGTCCTATTCTGGGAGCGAACATTCAGCAAAAGTAGCAGATCTTGGGCTGAATGGCTCACTTGCTCGTGTAGCCGGCTTGAATACAATCCAAGGCCCTTTGCTGCATGTCCTTCCCCATCTCTCTCTCCTGCCATTTCCTGTCTCTCCACTGTCGCTGTCAAATAAAGGCTTCAACATACCCCCAAAAACAAGTTGAAAAAAAGAAAGAATATCTGAAAGACAACATGCGCTGTGAGATTGAAGATCTAGAATTTTTGCCAAAGAGATTAAGTGTAGAGGGAAAAAAGGAGGGTGCCAATTATAGACCCCTGGGGGTCTATAATTGGTTTACTGTGGTTTAAATGGCTAACCAGTCATTCCTTGTCACTACAGCAGGAGAACATCAGATCTATTGGTGTTGGTGGCATGCGGGTCACAAGATTAGTTTGAGTATTTATGGCTTGTTGGACGGAGTAAGAGGAATGACTATTTGTTTGTGCTTAAACCCACTGAATGTTAATACCCTAATAGCCTGGGACACATGCTCTCTGTTGACCCTTTTGAGGTTCTGACCCATATTTCCATAAAACCCAGGACTTACTGTAAGACGTGTTCATGCAGGAAAAACCCAGCTCTGTCATGAGACTGGCCTCCTGCTTCTAGAGTTCACTGTCACACGGCACGCCAAAGTAACACACACAGATGCAGGAGTGGGTTTTGTTTACTCTGTGTGTGTGTGTGTGTGTGTGTGTGTGTGTGTGTGTGTGTGTGTGTGTGTGTGTGTGTGTGTGTGTGTGTGTGTGTGTGTGTGTGTGTGTGTGTGTGTGTGTGTGTGTGTGTGTGTGTGTGTGTGTGTGCTGTAGCCACTGGCAGCAGCAAATCTCCCTAGATAGATCAGAAGATGTCCCGTGATTGCCCTGCATACATGTCTACACACACACACACACACACACAGACACACGCACACACGCACACGCACACACACACACACACGCGCGCACACACACACACACACGCACACGCACACGCACACGCACACGCACACGCACACGCACACGCACACGCACACGCACACGCACACGCTCTGTGTCTGCCCACTTATATTCTCCAAGGCTATTATACTGCTTTTGTGAGATATCAATTTTCCCATACTCTTTATTATCAGAAGAAAGAAACATCTGATATATATTGACATCAGGAACCTGCCATATGGTATAAGGCCCCATGAGTCAAAACCATTTGCCAGTAAGTGTTGCCTTGTCATCTCACAGAAGGTAAGTTGAGGATTGAGAATATGTATGACTTGTCATCATTGTTCCATCTCCCCATCAGAGACCGTGCCTGTGGTGTTGTGGTAACATACAGTACTGCTACAAAGGCGAGTCCACCCAAATCCAGCCTTCCATGGAGAGCACAGGATAGATAAGACTGTATTACAGCTGGGATTCAAAGCAAGGATAATGCTGCGTTCACACTGGCAGATCAAAAGATACAGTTTACCATTCATTTTCAATGGAAGACAGCGACATGAAGATGCAAAAATACATCCAACGTTTGTAGCGGCTACCTAAGCTACAAAGCTACTGTACAAATAAGTTGAGCTGGTTTCAACTTCAGATTCAAAACTACGAAAATGCTGTGTAGCTTTGTATCTTTTGTATCTGCCAGTGTGAACGCAGCATAATGCATGTTTACGTGTAACAATACTTCTTTCAAATGTATTGTAAAGCACAGCCATATCCACCGTGCTAATTTAATTACAAAACTGAGAGTTAAATTAACATTCACTGTGTAGGATGACAGAGGAAGATAAAATATCACGGTTGCAGTTGCCAAATTAACCCTGGCGTCCCCATTTTGGGCAAATTATCAAACGATTATTCAAAACAAAATCACACATTTCTCACAAAAATGTAATTCTAAAGGAGATAAGGATATGGAGAGACATTCAGTTCCACACACCTATCTTAATAGTGTACATTATATGTTGACTGCATATAAACACTGTTTTACAGCCGGACTGTGTAAACAAGACAGTCCGGCTCTCCTTCATGTAAGAAGAACATGGAGTTAGCCTGATTAGCGTGCCAGCAGCAGCTGCAGAATACCCATGACAAAGGGAGCATGGTGGTGGGGTATGTGTGCATCATCTCAACTGTAGAGATACTGCACTAAGAGTAGATATTAGTCAATACTCATAATTGAAATAAACAAAATAAAACTTCTCGTATTAACCCGCTGAACAATCAGCCATTCTTTTCCATTTGTTGCCTGTGTGTGTGAGAGCTATAACATTTATACGCTTAAAACTTTATTGTAAACCACTCTCAAGACATCTTCCTAACCTTAGATTGAACAATCTTGTATAGCTTAAGAAGAGGTGCAAGACCATGGTTGTAGGACATTTTTGTCAGTAGATATGAATTTGGATTTGTGGTTGGGTCTTGTGACTCATAAGCTTCATGTCCAGAGGGGTGTGTTGCTGTTCCCACGATAAATTGCTAGATAGGTAGCTAGATATGGCTAGTTAGGCAATCAAGTTATGAATGCAGATAGATAGATGGGTGGGTAAGACAGACAGACAGACAGACAGACAGACAGACAGACAGACAGACAGACAGACAGACAGACAGACAGACAGACAGACAGTTGCTTGGATATATTACATTATTGATGACGGCTGCTTGCTTGCAGTCAGACTATGAATGTGAGCTAATGGAGATGGTATGGAGATGATGACAGTCAATTAGCTGAGCTCATTCCTAGAGCCATTAACTTCTACCCCGGATTTTATTGCCAACCATCCTCAAATACTTTATTACTTGTGACAGTCCCAGTGAGGAGAGACAAGAAAGGACGGATACAGCATACTTCATCGGTTCCTAAACACGTGGTTTTAAAAGTGGGGTCAGGGGACCCCCTCAAGGTCCCATTGTGGGGGATCCCCTGGAGTCCCGGACAATTGAGGAGTAGTTTACTTTTTCACTATAATTCAATTAACTTGTAATTATTCCAATTCAAACCAACATGTTGGGTGCCTTCACAATTACAAAGGCGGTTGCTTGAGCTTGTGTCCCAGTGTGAGAGCAAATGTATCTCTCCATTGCTCTGGGTCCCCGAGTAAAAAAAGAAAGTTTAAGCACCCTTGCCTTAGATTACAGCGCCTTGCTCCATAATTATGGTGTGATTAAACCGAAACAAAAATTAGGCCTGACGAAGGCTAATTCCCCAAAAACAGGAGTCAAGAGTTTGTTTTTGAATGTCTAAAATGACAATGCCATTCTAATAAAGGCATTTTAATGATAGCTGTCAATTTCTTTTTCTCTCTACGTTGTGAGCTTGCAGATCAACTATATTTGCTATTTTGGAAGTTTAAAAAAAACTCTTTGATATGAGATATGCTATAATGATTTATATGAAGATTCTACTGTATGTCAAAACAATGGTGTGTGTGTGTGTGTGTGTGTGTGTGTGTGTGTGTGTGTGTGTGTGTGTGTGTGTGTGTGTGTGTGTGTGTGTGTGTGTGTGTGTGTGTGTGTGTGTGTGCGTGTGCGTGTGTGTTCATACTGTATGCCCAGCATATGTACATACAGTATATCCCCACCCAGGCAGTTAATGCTGATCTTGGCTATCTATATGAGCCCATTATGGACATACTGTAGTCTGTATAATGCTGTACAATGCAGCAATCCTTATCTCTATACAAGAACACAGTGTCCATAAAGGCCTTGTGCATGCGTGTGCGTGCAGTACCAACATGCATGTGTGTTCGCCGATGTTCGTGTGTCTGTGTGTGCATGTCCAAACACACCTTCATACTGTACATGCACATGTGCACTTGTGCTTGTGAGTGTGCAACTGTGCGTGCATCTCGCCATACCTCTCTGCGTGTGTGTGTGTGTGTGTGCCTGTGCGTGTGCGTGTGCGTGTGTGTGTGTGTGTGTGTGTATTAATTATTAGTATGTGTGTATGCAAGGCCTGCAGCCAAACGGTGATATACTGTAGCACCCTATATTCTTTATTGACTGATTGGCTGGCTTGACTATCCCTGCTGTTCTTTTATTGGCCGTCGCAGTTCATTCGCTAGCAGAGCAGCTCACACACACAGGATTGCATTACCTGAGTACACTGCACTGCAATTACTGCTACTGGCCAAAATATGTTGAGAAATACCAGAGATTATTATTACACACATTGGTCAAAAGATTAGAACACAATAAAATCCTCAGTGCTAATGCAGTGGTGGGAGAAGTACTCACATGTTGTCCTTAAATAAACGTACCAATACCACATTGTAGAAACACTAGACTAATAAAAGTCTGGTACTACATCTACAGTACAAGATCACGATGAATCGCAGTGCATTATGTTGTGAGCTTGTAGATCTACTATTTTCAAAACACAAACCCATTGTATGACTAAGTATAAATTGTGTTTGAGCTGTTAAGCCTGAGAGTGTAAAACATGTACCCTCTCCTTTGGTCAGGAGAGATAGTACATACTGTAGCATATACTGCTCATCCCTTTTGGATGAGCGATATAGATATTTGGTGTCCCATGCGGTAGACCGTGGTTCAAATCCAAGTGGTTACATAAGCCTACTTTTTTTCTCATATGGAACATGAAACAGCATGTTCCCCCATGTGCTCTTGTAAAGTCACTTTAAATGAACACTGATTAGCTCACATATTGATTTTCTCTAAAGGCCTAGAATGAACCACGGCATTAAAAGCAATTTTAAATATGCAAGATCAAATCGTTCATACGCTATACGAGAATGCACGCTTTACAGGTTTAGCAACAAATCTAACATGTACTTGCGAGAAATGAATACAACCCCACCCTCTGACAAAAATAGAGCAAGCAAAACAGCCAGCTCGCTGTCAGTGCTTGCTTTGAACACTACCTCAGTTTAAACCCACCGGAATTACATTCAGAATCTATTTCATCTCTTTATTCTAGCAGCATCTATAATTACTGGATGGTCCACTGGGCTAATGCACTCACTGTACGCTACGCCACCAACCGTACGTAATGATGCCATTCGCCTAAAATCCTAATGGTCCATGTATGGATTTAACAGTGTTATGTATATACTGTACACTGATGATGGCTCTTAGCTGAAACGTATTTGTTTTTGCCCTCAATAAAAAACCGACTGTATTGATCCAGTGCTGGCATTCTGTTTTTTCCAATGTATGTACTGCATGTATGCTACTGGTTCTTTAAACTGCATGTATGTTCCTGTTGAGGGTGTGCATGTTCTCAAACCCAATGGCCAGCTGCTAAGTGTCTGCACCGATGTAGCCGGTGTAAATTGATGAACATTTATTGCACTTGACAAGCAAAGTGTTCGTGAGACACAACTTTACAGCGCTGTAACAAGAGAGTCAACAGAGTCAAACTACAATACCCACAATGCCTCAGCATTCTCATCTGCTTGACTACATGGACGTTAACATTCACTCATCACGACACCGTAATGTGTTTCCACAGTGCTTCTGAGGATTTGTGTGAATCTTAAACTTAACTTAGCTTAAATACGTTTTATTTAGTAATGCCGTCTGTTTATATTTAGTTATAGTTTTGAGCATTGCATAATTTGATAACAATACATTTAATTTCCTTGATGGTTTTTCCTCACTTGATCTAGTTTGTTTGGTAATATGAGGGTTCTTTGTTTGTTTCTTTGTTCTTAGACCATACACACAACTCAATACCTGTTCAACTGTTGGTTTTTTTAAGATTTTCACACACACTTTTCACCTATAATGCCAAAAATAGTGACGCCAGATTGGAAGTGATCAAATAAATGTATGGATCAAATTTAAACCTTGATGTATAACCTACTGTAACGTTGCCCTGTGGTCGTAAAAGCCAGAAAGAAACAAGAACATTGCAGGCTTCAAATCACTTTTAAATAGCACCATACCAGCTAGCAAAGTGTACAGATCTCCACTGCCCCAGGCAGCAATGTCATGACACAACAGTGTGATGAACACACACGTTTCCTGAAACGGAGAGTAGGTCAATGAAGTTCCGTCTGTGATGCAACCTGGTTTACTTTCTTCCATCTAATTGATTCAGCTGAAAAAGTACGCTTTCATAAAAAGGTGCAAACAGTCAGCCTATAGTCAGATTCATCCAACTTTGTTCCATCGATATGTCTTCATAACTGACTC
Organism: Gymnoscopelus braueri; assembly: GCF_963280865.1. Classification (NCBI taxonomy): domain Eukaryota; kingdom Metazoa; phylum Chordata; class Actinopteri; order Myctophiformes; family Myctophidae; genus Gymnoscopelus; species Gymnoscopelus braueri. The sequence goes on along the minus strand of NC_137620.1, from coordinate 23,300,236 downwards.
TATAAAGCAGTGGTTCACAAACTTTACAATTTCAAGGACCCCGCAGTTTGTTATGCATTAGGCCACTGTTTCCCAAACAGTGGGTCAGGACCCAAGTTTAGCTTGCGGAACCATTTTTATGGGTTGCGAGTAAATATCCCCTTATTTTTCTTACATTTTGTTTTTAATTATTATTATTTCAAAAATATTTTCAAACAATTCCCCCCAAATTCTCAATTGTTCATAAATTAAATACCAAAAACAAAAGAATTTAACATTTTTTCAAAATAATTTCATAAACAAATAATAAATTAAAGAATCCATAAATTAGAAGAAAAAAAATACTTTTAAGAAGTAGTGAAAATAGCCGATCTGAGCTTGTACATCGGCCATTTTCACTAGTTTGGGTCCCACTAGTTTGTAGACATAAAACTTCTCTTTTGGACCTCGAGCTAAAAAGTTCGGGAACCACTGCATTAGGCAACCAACCCCCATGACTCTGAGAGTGTACAAATTGTGGCTCCATGTGTACACTCTCAGAGTTACAGATTGGTATGGGTCCTTCTTAAGTATCAAATATTTAGCTGGGGACCCCCTGGAATCCCCTCAAGGAGCACTGGGTAGTCCCCCCAGTGCCACCCCACTATGAGAACCACTGCTATAAAGCTGGCATGTAATCACATGGTGGTTCACGATATTGGGTCAGGCTCTGCACTGCATGAAAACTGTGTTTGACAGCCTTATTCACGTTGATTAAGAGCTGTGATGTAATGCGCTTGTGCGCCTCTTGGTTCCACGACAATTGATTACATTTGTCTTCTTCAACTTCTAGCCATGCCCTGAGGAAACACCACGCGGGTTGAAACCGGTCGGCATCCTTATATGACTTTTTAGAAGTTTTTATATTTATTACATTATGTCCTAGAGAAAATAAAGTATTTTAACTACAGTATATCCTTGGCTAGCTGTGAGTGTGCTTGAAGTCAGCCTAAGGCCTTCCCTGTCTTCAAAGAATCTATTTTCACTTCCTGAGCACCTCGCATTTAGCTGGACGTCAGCATATTATCTCGATCGAGAGCACCCGGTCGTTTTTCGTCTTACATTACATTTCTCACTTGAGACATGGCTTGAAAAGGTTGAAGGATCCTTGACATTTGCTTTACTACAATTTACCGCAGGCTTGTGCCCCCTCGGCTTCTCCTGTCCATTGTTTCATGGCAAAAAGACCCACAACAAACTGAAGGTCTATAGAAATGACAGTAGCACATGCTGAAGACTCTAATGTGTCTACTATCACATGCCCTTGTACGCTCAGTGCAGAATGTTGCAAATGCCTCCCACAAAGGATGCGGGAAATGGATAATCTTATGCTAAAATTACGCTCTGTCGCACAATGGTGTTGCGCGCTGAAAATAGCTACAAGCCCCGTTGTACGCCATAGGATAAATCTGGCTTATCGCAGACCACTGAGAGCATTGGCTTGAAACTTTATGGAAATCAGTATGTGTGCCTGCATAGTGCACTTAACTACAACCTCACTAAAATGTATTTATGCAGCCTGCAAATTACATGTGACTCATTTATTATTGGACTACACCATACCATTGCTATGTCTTTTTAATTAATATTAATGATGCCTTTCTACAGTAAGTTCATTCTGCCGTGTATTCAGTTGTTAAACCACTGGCAGAAATGGTCAATTGTTGCGTTTACAAGTCATGGAGGTGTTTGGTTGTCTTCAGGGACGTGCTGGCCACTGGGAAATTCGGGAAAATTCCAGAACGGCCGCGCCATTTACGGGCCGCCAGACGTCCGGTGGGCCACCCCAAAAAAAAAAAAAGCTCCCGTTTTAGGATTATTATGGTTATTTCCGGGTCGCGCGGCCCAATTATTAGTTACGTTACTGTTGGGCTGGGACGTTTTTCAGCAGTGGTGTAAAAAACACGCCCCCCCCCCCCGTTGACAAAACCAAATCAGCCCCCCCCCCCCCCCCCCCGTTGACAAAACGGTGGGCCGGTTCGGAAAATCCCAGAGCAGAATTTTGGTCCCAGCACGCCCCTGGTTGTCTTTCACTATCATTCAATCCACTTGAAATTACTATAACACAAAACAAATTATTAGTTACTATTGTAACAATATGTTTCAATATCACCATAATGAAGCAATTTCTCATGTACATTTGTCATTTTATATGTAGGCCTATATATTCATTTAATTTTAGAGAGCAAGGAGGGGGGAGAGGAAGAGAGAGAGAGAGAGAGAGAGAGAGAGAGAGAGAGAGAGAGAGAGAGAGGAGAGAGAGAGAGTGAGTATATGTACAGGTCCACATAGTTGGCCTATGTACTAAAACCAATGCAAAATTCCCTCACCTTGCATTTTCACTGCATTAGTGCTGCATTCTACTATCAGTCTCTCTCGGGGATCAGGCAATACTGCCGCAGCAGTAAGCCTAGTACAGCCAGCATGTAAAATGTGGGACTTCTATGGTGGCTACACAGCCAAAATGGACCTCCAGGCAGTGTTGCCAGATTTTGCGAGAGAAATAAGCCCAAAAGAAGCGACTATAGGCCATATGAGCACTTTTAAACCTATCTATTTTCAAATAGCCGATTACAAGCTCACAACGCCTTGCGATGCGACATGTTTTGAGCTTGTAGATCTGCTATTTTCAAACAAATCTAGAAAAAAAGTGGGAAATGTAGAATATTTTTGAAACATTTTAACAACACAAATCTTTTATGGCACAAAATATTTTCAGATGGGGGTCTGCGGATAATTACATATTAATTTTGGGGTCCATGACATAATAATAATAATATTTTAGAACCACTGGTTTAAACAACTTTAGAAAGGTAGCACAAAATAAGCAACAACACCCAAATAAACGCAACCCGCAACTTCCAATATTTACAAGCGACTTCACAGGAAAAAACAAGCCCAAAGTCGCTTATAATAAGCAGATCTGGCAACACTGTTTCCAGGGGTTCTTTTTAACAGAAAGAATGTTGTTGTGTGAAAGATGTTGTGTGTACATTGGCTTACTGTGGAAGCTTGTTGGACGTAAAGGTCTTGGATCCATAATGCATTGCACATGCTCTTATGGTAGGCTACGCCTTGCAGGCCATGTCAGTGAAGTCGGAAAATACACTTAGTAGTATAGCATGCTTGCACTCTAACCCCCCCCCCCCCCCCCACCCACACACACACACACACACACACACACACACACACACACACACACACACACACACACACACACACACACACACACACACACACACACACACACACACACACACACACACACACACACACAGGTCCTTTTGTCATAGAGGGTTAATGGAAACAGATTGCAGGTTACATCAAAGGGAAAGTCACCTTATAAAGAGGGGTCAGCAGCATGTATAATGACACATAACATGCACAACCTGAAGAAGGTGGCGTGTGTGTGTGTGTGTGTGAGAGAGAGAGATAGAGAGAGAGAGAGAGAGAGAGAGAGAGAGAGAGAGAGAGAGAGAGAGAGAGAGAGAGAAACAGAGGAGAGAGCATGGGGAAAAAAGGTTGAGGGCAAAAGAAGGTGAGCAGCAGAGACAGACAGACCAGTTGGTGTGATGGAAAGAATAAGAAAGAGATAGTTGACAGATAACTGAGTAAAGCCTGAGTTACACTTGGTTGTGTCAACTTGTGTGCACCTAAAATAGCCGATCTACAAGCTCAGGACGCGGCGCGCTGCGACGCGTTCTGAGCTTGTACATCGGCTATTTTCGGTGCGCGACACCGGTGCGCAACCAAGTATAAATCTCCCTTAAGCTGGCCAGGCCTTGAAGCCACGGTACAAAAATATTGATCCGGACATTTTGACTCGTATCTGCTTCCCATATACAGGGTTATTCCCTAACCCTGTGCAAGTTCTAGCCTTCAGAAGAAGTTATTTTTTTAGTACAGCTTTGTGCAGGGTCTATGATTTATGGTTACTGATGTATGATTCATGATATGCCAATGCAAACGACCACAAACCAATCAGTGGTTGATACAAAAACAACAGCATTTCCTTATACTTTTCATGTTCCTTATAATCTACTATTCAATATCCTCATCGATTGGGACTAATTTGTCAGCCGGTCTATACTTAACACAGTATTGTTCAGCTAGATTACATGGCCTTTATCCCCCAAAAAAAGAAAAGGTGAACTGGTGTATATACATGACATCAAACATAATTGGGTGCAGGTGCAGGGTAAAGAAATATCCGCTCACTGAAAAAGTGCCTGATTAAATGGTTGCTTGTTTTTCAGTCAAATTTCCTTTCCTTTATCAAGCCTGTCAAATAATGAATGTGGTTTGTTTTATACAGCAAGGGGAAGCCTACCTGATGGGCAGGGTTTGCCACATCAACAGTCCGTACAATCAGGACAGTCTCACAGGTGTTGTCAGTCATGGAAAGGGTACAGTATTCTCAAGTGACTATAGCCCCATTTTTCTGTAGTTTTCTAAATCTGGTTCTCAATGTGGGGTGGGGGGCCCTCAAGGGTCCTTGTGGGGGTTCCAGTAAGTCCCCAGTTAAATGACTGACAGTAACCAAATGTACCCTTATGGGTCTGTAATAACTCTCAGAGTTAAAGTGACAATGAGGGTTTTACAGTATGGATTGGGGTCCCAGAGATAAGGAATTGTATCAAATGGGGGTCTGTGGCCTAATGCATCATTGTTTACCATAAGTTACCAGAAGCTCTCACTTAAAAACAGGTAATAGCTCATGCATATCAAACTGGGGGTCCTTGAAATGAAAAAGGTTTAGAATCACTGATCTACATTTTTTGGCATTAACTTTATCGTACTGTATGGTAAACCCCATCCATTTAGGGCACAAGGCTGCAAAACTGACCCACACAAATGGGAATTGAAAATGCCATTCAACCCACACCTGGCTACTATGAGCTTTGTCTTTCTGACAAACTGACGCCTACGGAACAAGCACACCAGTGATCTGAGCAGGTCCGTGTTTAAGAAATGCAGTGCAGACAACGCTATATTTAACAATATGACATCAATCCTGGCACCATCTATTTGTCTTGAGCCTTCCCTCTAGCTGCATGCTGAATGAAAACACACAGAGCAAACAGAACCTACTGTACAGCAATAGTATACCTAGGAAAGGGGCGAGCATCAGCATAATAATTTCAAAAGGTCACACTGGTGGTGCCTACAGAATATTCATTACCCAATCCCTCATAATATCTCCTATTTTTGGTGAATACAGGAAGGGTGGGCACTAGGGAAATCTGGGCACCATGTTTTGGGGAAGACTGGGTACTAGAGAAGAGTGGGTACCAGGAAGAGTGGGCACCAGACCGCGGAAGATTGTGCACCTTTTAGTAAAATTATTATGCCTAACCCTAACCTTAATCCTAACCTCAGTAAAACTATGCCTAGCCCAAACCTTAATCCTAACCTCAGTGAAACTATGCCTAGCCCAAACCTTAATCCTAAACCTAACCTCTGTAAAACTATGCCTAAACCTAACCTTAATCTCACAGAACTGTGCCTAACCTTAACTAAACTAATCATCTTTGCATTCCAGTAATATGCATGCCAGACTTCAAGGTATTCCGGTTTTGGTGCCTGGATTTCCCCTAGTATCCACTCTTCCGAGGTCTGGTGCCCAGACTGCCCACTCTGTTTTTGTGCCCAGATTTCCCATTTTCCCTATAGAGCCCACCCGAGCCAATGGGCGAGCTACTGTAATGGTAATGTCAATATGGGCCCGCGCGACGGAGATTGTGGTGGGGGCTCGTCTTTTCTCCCAGGGGCTTGAGCCCCAAGGCCCCCGCAGGATCGGCGCCCCTGAATCAGAATAGGTCCCAAGTATAGGCATAGGCACGCTGGAAGCGATTTTAGTAGGGGGGCTGGGGGGCTGCCGTCTGCCGACTAAAGTATTATTACATTAATGTTTGTAGGTTATACAACTTATACCTCCATGAGGTGCACTGTTCACAACAAAGCTGGGTGTAGAATAAAGTGACACACTAATAATACCAAAAGCCTGAACAACCAAAACCAAAACTTGTAACACTGCCAAAATGGCAGTGTTACAAAGAAAAGACTGCTTCGCTATTACAGCATGCAAACAGCACAGCGACAGTGTTAAATAAAGCCATGCCTTACCTGGAATTAGTGCACCAAAAGTAGCCTTGCATTCCAGGGTGTGTGTCTAATGAAATGTTACTTTGCACATGCATTACAGCTAGATATGTCAACCCCTTCTCGCACATCAGGTTTTAAATTGTAAACTGGAGAATGATTTTTCTGACATGGCAGCTGCCACAGGGAGTAGCCTTTTACTTCTGTAAACCTGTGATGTGACAATAAAGCCTATACAGAGTTACAAAACAACATTAAACAAACATCTCTTGAACAGCCCCCTTATTTGTGCAGAAATGTGGGCAACCTCATTGGCAAAGCTGAATGTTTTTCAAAGTCAGCTGTAATTCCAGCCATGACCTGTTGGTCTGTTTTCAGGGTTTAACCTCATTCAGTGCCAAAAAGTTTAGACTGGCAGGCGGACTGGGATCGTTTCGCTTTGCAGTTTGTAAATCCGGTCTAGAGCAGAAACAGAAACGCGTTGCGTGCGTGCGTGCATGCACCTCATATGTGTGCGTGTGGAAATTTCCGGATACACTGTAGGCGGGCTCTAACCCGGATATGACTGAGCACTAAACGGTAAATCGATGCGAGATTAGCAGCAGCAATGAGAGTGGCTTCTCTTTTGGTCAAAGCGTTGAACATAGAGACTGGAAATGTTTAGATACTGAAGAATGTTCAATATAATTCATCAATAGGCCTCTAACAAGGAAGGTAGGGTAGAGTGAAGTAAAAGGCCCTCTCTTGGGGTAAGAGACCCCCTGGCAGTAGGCTATTTCTCAAAAAAAGAAAAGAAAAAGAAAACACCAAAATGTCACCAAAATGTTATTTTAAAACTTTTCCTGGCTCCCACTAGTCTTGCTCAATGCAACATTTTATTATCTAATTTCATCAAGGTAGCAGTGGTGGAAAAAGTACTCAAATTGTTTACTTCAGTAAGTATCAGTACTGCAATGTAGAAATACTATGTTACAAAAGTCCGGAATTCCAAATTTACTTCAGTAAAAGTACAAAAGTATTGGTATCAAAATGTACCAAAAGTAAAAGTACTCAGTATGCTGAAGGTCCCATTTCCCAAGTTTTCTAATTTACAAACATCCTTTGAAAATAGCAGATCTACAAGCTTGTAGATAGGCTATTTTCAAATGGCCAAAATGTATATAGGGCTGAAGTGGTTAATGTATGTTTATAACAATCAAAATCTACAAAGTAACTGGTAACTAAAGTTTTCAAATAATTGTAGTGGAGTAAACGTCTTTGACTCTGAGATGTAGTGGAGTAGGTAAAAGTGGGCTACTGAAATTGGAGATACTCAAGTAAACATAACATTTTTACTTAAGTAGGCTACTTGAGTAAATGTAGGCCTACTTACTCTTACTTTAACACCACTGCAAGTGCACATTCCACCAAATCGACACTGAGGTAAAAAAAATGTGTTATCCTGAAAAAGTTGTAAACGCAATGCAAAAAAAAAAAAAAGAGTGAACATTATTTAGCTTGTACCCACCTTTGAGCAGAGGCAGCGGCGTGAGCTCCACCTGTGAACTCTGGTAGCGGAACTGGGACGAGCTGTGGGACCTCCTCTGCCGGGCTCTGCGCATCGACCTCCGGGGGAAGCCGTCCACCTTCTCCGCCGACGGCACCGAGAAGCCGGTGGTCGGCGAGGAGGGGCTGGTCGGAGGCAGCTTGGTCGTCTCCATGATGATCGGATCGCTGCAGTGCGCGCGCGCGCGCGCTGGGTGTGTGTGTGTGTGTGTGTGTGTGTGTGTGTGTGTGTGTGTGTGTGTGTGTGTGTCGGATTCGGGAGAGGATGAAGAGGCACTGATGTATGATCAATTGATCAAAATGATAAATTGGGGTAGTGGGGGGGTTTCGGGTTCAAGAGGAGAGGGGTGAGAGAGACAGAGAGAGAGAGAGGAGAGGAGGAGGGTGAGATGGAGGGAAGGTTGAAGAGGAGGAGAGGTGAAGAGAATCACTGGATGTCCGCTTCTTATTCGCACCTTATAGTCTCTCTGCTCCTCGGAATCAAGAAATGGTCGCTTGTTGTCGGTGAAATGGCAGCATCCTCGTTAATTTGCACGAATAAAAAATACAAAAAAACAACAACAATAATAATAATCTATAACGTCTCCATGAAGGTATAGCCTACACACACACACACACACACACACAGACACACACAGACAGACGCGTGTATCTTCACTACACAATTCACACTAGACGCCTCTCTCTCTCTGCTGCTGTATTGGCGTCACACTGAAGTCATCGGCCTAAATTTGGCATTTATTTATATATTTAACACACGCATGTATTGATCCTCCTCCTTACGTAAAAGAAGCAAATCGCTGTGATCAAAGCACCGATTCAAGCACCAATTGCTTTCCACCCCAAAAAAAAGGGACAATTTGACTCCAGGGCCAGTCAGATGATGATGGCTAGTACTGTCCTCATCAATCAGCCTTCTTTATCAATTATAAATAATTGATCGGTTCCTCGCCGTGCTGCTGGATGATGGTGGTGATGATGATATCATAAAACCGTCGATCTGGGCCCACCTCGGCTGCCGCATCACTGACTTGTGTTGTCCTCCAGGCTTCGTTTTGTGTAACCGTTTAACCCCCTCCTTCTAATCGCTTGTTCTCGAGGTCCTCCTTGTCGGGGTGACTAGAAGCCCTAGATGAGCCTCCTCCAGGTCCTCCTGCCGTCTCGTATGGTGGTGGTGGCGGTGGGGCAGCAGCAGCAGCAGCAGCAGGGCGGGGATACAGTCCCTCAACGCTCCGACATGTGCGAGTCGCTCGCCAGCAGGGGCCCGATGCGATGCAACACCGAATCCTTATCCTGGCGCTCTGCTATAGGCTATTCTCCTCTTGCCTCTTAAAAAAAAAAAAAAAAAAAAGACACAAAATGGGGGTTGAAAAAAAAAATTGCTCCTCCTGCGTTATTGCTTTGGTATTATTATTATTATTATTATTATTATAAGTATAATAATATTTCAGCCTTGTTTGACGTTTTGCTCATGATGATGTGTTCCCCCTGCCCGTTATTCGGTCTGTCCCCATGCCTAGGTGGTGCAAGGAGAGAGACGGGGAGGCTACTCACTGCGGATGACGCTATAGGAGCGATTTATTTATTTATTTATTTACCTTTTATTTATGTAGCCTAGCCCAGCTTTGCTCCTCCTATAGCATATTATGAACCCTCTCTTCATTAAACCTGCTTTAAAACACACGATATGCGTGTTCCTGTCCGTGGCCGTGTGCCCCTCCCGTCTCCTCTTTATCTCTATTACCTTCCTATTACCTAATCGACGAGGGTTGCGTCTGTCTGTCTGTCTGTCTGTCTGTCTGTCTGTCTGTCTGTCTGTCTGACCCCCTGTTATGTTTTGCCTCTGTTCATCCAGCAGTGCACCGTTCTGATGATGTTCAGTGTTCCTATCTAACTCTCCTCCTCTCCTCTCCTCTCCCTCCTCCGAATACCAAAACGCTCGCCCCAAAACACAACTGCGGTGACGCTGGCCGCACTTCAGAGAGAGACAGTCGCACTAGCCGCGCTTCAAATATTCCTGCGCAGCTACGTGGCCTTGTACGTTAGGCGAACTGATGGTGCGTTCAATGAAATCGTAAATCCCAGTCACTTCAATATATACATGTAAAAATGTAATAAAACAATCTAAAAACATTGTTTGTGTCTAATGTTCTCGTCTGTGATGATTACCAAAATGTTTTACTGGACAAATTATTAATAATAAAATATTGAAATATTACAGAATCCCATACAGTTCAATGAATCTTTTGGGAAAATCATAAAAAAAATCTAAAAACAGAGTTATCACCCAGCAACTAAATGTTATTGTGCCCATGTGTGTCCTTTACAATATGTGATTATTACCAATATGTTTTACTGTACCAATTATTAATAATACATTATTAAAATATTACAGAATCCCATCCATTTCCATGTAATCTTTCGAAAAATAATAAGAAATTCAAAAAACATAGCTGTCACCCAAGGACTAAATATTAATGTGCCCCATGGTCTCCTGCACACCAGGGATGAGTATCAATATGTTTTACAGCAGCAATTATTAATAATAAATTATTGAAATATTACAGAATCCCATCCATTTCAATGTTATTTTTCGAAAAATCATAAAAAATTCAAAAACCATAGTTATCACCCAAGGACTAAATATTAATGTGCCCCATGGTCTCTTGCACACCAGGGATGATTATCAATATGTTTTACAGCAGCAATTATTAATAATAAAGTATTGAAATATTACAGAATCCCATCCATTTCAATGTTATCTTTCAAAAAATCATAACAAATTCAAAAAACATAGTTATCACCCAAGGACTAAATAGTATTATTTCCCATGGTCTCTTGGGTCGGGGGATCTTAGTATAATTTGAAATTCAATTCTAATTCACTTTTTAAACAATAATTTTACTGATTTTCCTTTCAGAAACCAAATTAAATATTGCTCCATTTTTCAAATAATCACTTCCAAATTAAACCTCAGATTATACTAAGATCCCCCGGGCTTTTGGAGTCAGGGCATCTTATTTATTATTTGTTTTTCAATTGGAATAAGCGTCTGAAAAGTATATTTTACTGATTTTCGTTTCAGATCCTAAATAAAACATTGCTTCATTTTGAAACTTTTATTTTTTCCCTTAAAATCTGGAAAATGGCCCATTTTTATGATATTCTCATTAGTATTTTGGCTTTTTTTGATTTGGGACTGACACTGAAAAAAAGCTCTTAAAAAAGGTTTTGGCGTTTTTTCATCCCAGACCAAAAATCAAATAATGGCTTCATTTATCCAATTTTCTAGCCCACCAAAAAATCAGGAAAATGCTCCATTTTTCTGATATTCTGATTAGTATTTTGGCATTTTTTGATTTGGGACTGACAAAGGAAAAAGCTCTTTATTTGTCTTAGTTTTTCTTAATTCATCTGGAATCCAAAAGCCTGGAATGGTTATTATTCAAAATGTCAGTCATCTTTTAGTCTACCTTTTTCATCAAAACAAAGAAGCCATGTGACCATGGGTCAAAGCACATGGTCTTTGTCCTTCAAAGTAAAAGTTGTAGTCTAACATGTAATCAATAGGATCTACAGACAGTCATTAACACCACATGTAATTACTGTATGATGTGTTTTTTAATGCATTTTCTGTCATTTTTTTTAGATCAAAGCTACATCTCACAAAAGTATGTTGCAAGACTACTAAAACCTTTCTGGGACATAAAACCGTAAACTCCTTACATCTATATACTTGTGGTGTGGAAGCTCCACCAGCAGGGGTCATTCACTTTCTAGGACCTGGCTAAGATATGTGTGCACTTCATTTAGGAGAGAATATCTCAACTGTTCTTGGCTAAGGGACCAGTCGAAATTTACATAAGGGGGGGCATGGAGGAAATGTATGTGCCCTGATCTAAAATGCCATGACCCTCCCTTTGACAAAAAAAAAAAATCAATGACCCTCCCCAAGTGATTACAAAAAAAAGAGTAACCCTCCCCGCCTAGAAGTGTCACGATATATTGTGTCACGATATAGCCTATCGTGGTATTAAAATGTGATGATAGGTATTGTCATACTGTATCGTAATATTTTTTAAATTGTTTTTTTAATAAAAAAAAAACACTTTCTTTTTTTTTGCCGGTGAAAGTTAGGAGTTTTTACTGTATGATATGAAATGTAAAGCTTATCATAATCATAGTAATTATTAATCATGTCCTCCATCATATTCAAGGTATTTTGGAGAGAAATGAAACAGACTCCAGTCAGTCACTTTCAGTTTAAAGCACTGCAGAGGGGAGGTGTTGTGTGTCAGCTGATGCTCGTTGACGCTCGTTAATGTGACATGCATCTGCACTCTCAAATAGGCCTACATCTAATCTAAGATTGTATTATACTGTATCTGGTATTATAGATGTTTTTTAGCTGTTGGAAATAACTAGGCTGCACTTGGTTGGTAAAGTCCAGATGACAAAAATATGAGGTTTGTGGAATTTATAGTTATGCAGTCTTATATTATATTATATTTGTTATATTAGTGTCTATCTGTCCTCTGAAACAATGGGTTTATAGTTTGTGAGAACTTCACTTCTCCATTAAGCTTGCACAAATGTATTTATTTGTGTACAAAGCACTTTGTAATTGTTTCTAACTTGCTTTATAACGTTATTTATAAGATGATGGCCAATGTTGATGATACATGAGAAAAGAACATTAATAATATATCATATCGATATCATGCCCAACATCATGTATCGTATTGTGAAATTCTTGACACCCCTAACCCTCCCCATCAAATACAACATGACATTTAAAACTGATATGTCCAATGTTTTGCTTTCCACATTGATTAGAACATTGCTGTAGTGTAGTCAGTCTTGCTAAATGCACAGTGTATCTGTAGTAGTGGTAGCAGAATGGATAGTGTTCTCATCTTACATGTGGGAAACCCATTGAATCCTGGTCAGATTGAAGAAAGTTGAATATTTGGTAACCAGTAGTTTAAAACTTTTGTCACTCTGCCCTTTTAATTATCAACTACAGTGACTACAACTACACTGTTGCCTACATAAAACAAATTAGGCTATCAATTATGGCCTGATGCTTCTGGTTTTACTTGTGGAGCTATAGGCATCTATACACAACTGTCCATATAGATCCACATTAATCACATGCACAGAATTACTTCAAATGATTATGAATATCCAGTTATAGTAGGCCTATTTATAATGCATCTCTCCAATAACGCCTGTTGAAGTTTTGCTTAATTGTTCAACCACCATCGTTAAGACGCTGAATAGATTTGACTGGGTCGTTCACACTTGCTGTGCGTTGATGGCTTGTTAACGACCGTCATTGATTCTAAATAGACAAGGTGTTACTTGATTTGAATTCTTTGTATCCTTTGAAATGGAGAGGGGTCATTGACCACTGTTCTGCTGTACTAAAAAGGTATATAAAAAACGGACTATTTTATCAATTCAAAATTGCATGACCCTCCCTTGGATTCAAAGTCAAATTAGCTGACCCTCCCTTGGACCAAAATTAGAAAGGCATGACCCTCCCCTATTTTCCTCCATGCCCCCCCTTATGTAAATTTCGACTGGTCCCTAATATGACCCCAGGGAACAACTTAGGAACTGTGACTAATTCTCTATTCGGGACGAAATACCCGAAAATGACCACGCCCTTTTAAAAATCAAATCAAATCAAATCAAGGTTTATTTATATAGCACATTTAACATGACCAGGTCAACCAAAGTGCTGTACAGGTAAAAAGCAAAACAAAGCAAAAAAAAACAAAAAAAAACAGGAAGCAAACAATGCAATGTAAGCCGACAATAGTAAACAATGAGTAAGCACAGACAAACAAACATTAGCGCCAATAGAGGAAGGTAAGGCTGCTTTAGTTGTTACTGAATGCCAAGGACAAAAAATTAGTCTTTAGTAAAGATGACTGGGCTGCTTTGATGCGTAAAGGTAAGTCATTCCAGAGGGGGCAGCCACGGCAAAGGCCCGGTCACCCCTGTAACTTTAGTGGGTGCAGTTGGCACTTCCAGCAGCAGCTGGTCAGCAAACCATAACATCAATGCTCAGCATAAAGTGAATACTATCATAATAGTCAAAGGTGTATGGAATTTGAACAATATGTTCAAATTAGAATCTGAAAAGTGAATTGCTAAACAACAAATCGTTGCTAGGAATGTGTCTTGGTATTACTACAACAACAGAACAGCTCTGCGATAACTGATACATACTGCACCACGCACACGAGCACACACACACACACACACACACACACACACACACACACACACACACACACACACACACACACACACAGTTGCATGTGCTCAGTCCTTTTGATTCCTCGGGTGATGATTGTTTTTAATGTCCTAATCACACAACATCTATATATCGAGATGCAGCAGACTCCAGTTTTGCAGCATTTGCTGTGTCCACTACATGACTTTTGCAGCCACAGTGGAGGAGGATGGCGCAAGCTTTACTGGCATCTGCGAGATGGGTCCAGTAAGGTTCCCAGGTTCGGACATGCTGAATCAGTGCAGCTTGGCTGGGAGGAAGTTCTCAAGGGACCTGGTTACCATTTGACCAACATCAGCCTTCCCTGACTATGGGAAAAGGAGTGCAGGTATCTCAAAGAAACTCTGGTCACCCTTACTTTGGAGCCTGAAAAGATCAACTTTCCATGTCCAAAGATTGGAGTATATGGTCATCATCATATACTGTACGCCGGCAAGAGCCGTGGTGGCCACAGCAGAGTAGATGAATCCTGACAGTGGCTAGTGACTAGTACCGTATGATATCATACTAGTCAATGGTGTATAGAATAGTAATACTATATAGTATTACACTTTATGCTGAGCATTGTTGAACATACTGTATTAGCTCTAGCTGTAGGTCTATCATCATAGGAATTAGTTCTACTGTTAAATCATTCTTGTTTCAATGAAATTACATCGTAAGATACATTGGTTGTTTCAGAACATAGTAGCCATATTTGTGATAATCAAATTAGTGTCCTCTAGATAGATTAAATCATAAAGATAAGCATTCAAACATGTTTTTAATTGTCAAAAAACATGATTTAGACACCAAGTTTGCATTCATAGCTGAAAATGTGGTTCAAACGTTATAGCCAAAAACTTTTTCAGGTGGCGGTCATATTGGATTTGGCCACTATGATGACCCTGAAGGTTGCTGGCTCGGGCGCTCTTGCTAAATCATTAGAGCATGCCCTGGGTTACATCTGGGACAAATGTGGTGCTCTTAGATTGATTTGCGCAAAAATATCCTTATGGCCCTGGACAGTAATATGTTTCTTTTAGCTGTTCTGTCAAATATCAAATTAGAAATTTTACACTTTACTATGTTTCCCTAATCATAAGTATTCTGAACATTTTGAGCACCTCAGTAAATCTGTAGCTCCAAAGGTTTAGCAGATAGAGCCATGTTGGAAGTAGTGCACCGGTTATGGTCATTTAAAAAAAGAGCGTGGTCATTTTCGGGTATTTCATTCCGGATAGAGAATTAGTCACAGTTTCTAAGTTGTTCCCTGGGGGTCATATTAGCCAAGAACAGTTGAGATATTCTCTCCTAAATTAAGTACATACAATAAAGAATACATCACATGGATGCACCTGGGATGTATCATCAGTGTTGTAGCCTGGGGTCATAGGGTGTTTCGGGTCTTGCAACATGAACCCTCGCCCAGGTGACCCAGCCGGGGTTGATCAAGCCCCAACTTACATCCCAGGTAGCTACCCACGGTCAGTCCTATAGGGAAAGACAGTAAATTAAGTTCCCTCACATATACAAATGACATCCTGCACATAATTCTACATTCAATAAAACTATGAACTCTGACTAGGGAGGGAGTTTGGGATATAGGTGGGTTACTTATTGATAATGGGTAATGGGTTATTAGTCTAATGATCATTAAAGAACGACTTCACCCATTTTCAACCTATCTTCATAGATCCTCACTAATGCTCCTGCTAAAATTGTGTGATTTTTTTCTTCTCAGTCTGTGTCTCATAGGAGCAAAGCAAAGCAAAGCAAAGCAAAGCAAAGCAAAGCAAAGCAAAGGAGGGCTATGGACACTTCAGAAACGCATCTACCAGTGAAAGTATAAAGAACGTTCAGGGCATACTTGCCAGCATTAGCCATAGATGGATAACACCGCAAGGTGGATCATGGCAAGGTGCCCAGAAACCTAATGGGATGAATGACCTATTCAGTCCCGACTTTAGTGACCTATTTGATCACAACCTTCCCAAATGGAGATTCCCATAGATGGAGACAATTAACCTCCCCAAGTCTGACATCTGATGGCAATTGATATCCCTTTAAAGCTTTAGTTAATACTAGTTGGTATTATAAGAATATGCGATTGCTTTAATTACTATTGTTTAATTGCTGTCCCAATAAAGAAGACAAAACTGTCAGATGGCCCGGCCGTTGAAGTGATGAGAGGTCATCTGTCTGTACATGTGTATGCATTTGTGGTTTCTGTTCCTTTCTGTCCTTCCCTAATCTTAGAAAGATGCAGGTTGGAGAGAAATCCCCCCCCCCCCCATTGTTTGAAGACAAATGCTGAGTCAGGTGGCGAACCAACCTGAAGACCATCCCACATTTCAGTATATAGGGGCTCTAGGGACAGATAAGAGGGCTCAGACTTAGTGAGGTGACCTCGATGCAATTTGTTGCTGATAAGGAAAGCTAGTGTGAGCCCAGAGATCTCTGTTAAGTACATTTCTCTAACTTTTAACTTACTGCTTGATTAATTAATACACTTAATTTTAACAGTCTTGTCTGCTCTTAATTTCACCAATACAATGGACGGACAAACGACAAATTATGTCATTGCACAATTTGTCTGTTGTTTAAATAGCTGAAATCTCCAACACATCATAGAATCTCTCCTAGACGATTATCATGGAGATACCTAACATACCTAGCGCTGACATCAGAGAACCCCTACTGGAACTCCATATATGGAGATAACCAAAACGTCCAGGACAAACATCAAAGTCCTAAGGGAGTTCATCAGGACTGACATCATGGCTAAGGGAGTTCATCAGTGAAACCGAGCGACATTAACTCTTAGATAAGCATCAGACAACTCATCAGCCTAGTTGGTTTTCACAGCCTAAGCCTTACATATCGATTTTACTTACTTCTCATGGCGGCTCTCGGATCTGGTCAAAGAATCAGCCGATTATCAGTTCAACAGAAAGGATTTTTTTCCCTTCAATATTTAAAATTGTATATATTTGTTTTTATTAACGCGAGAACAATGGTTTCCATTATAGCGTGCTAACAGGAATAGAAAGCCTGTAGTTTCTATTATCTTGGATTCCCCATCGGATTTTTTTTTTCGATGGGTGCCATATTATCATGAGCATTATTGAGGAACAATTATATGAAGACAGGTTGAAAATGGGTGAACTCGTCCTTTAAATCCTGATGTGAAAGAAAATATTTGTATAGAAGAACAAAAAGGTTGTTAGGTTGACAGCACCTCAGTAAAACTACTAAGGTGCTGTGAAGTTGGGAGGCACAAGGGGAAAGTGAATGACCCCTGCTGGTGGAGCTTCCACACCACAAGTATATAGTTGTAAGGGATTTACGGTTTTATGTCCCAGAAAGGTTTGGTAGTCTTGCAACATACTTTTGTGAGCCGTAGCTTTGATCTAAAAAAAAAGACAGAAAAGGCATTAAAAACAACATCATACAGTCATTAGATGTGGTGTTAATGACTGTCTGTAGATCCTATTGCTTACATGTTAGACTACAACTTTTACTTTGAAGGACAAAGACCATGTGATGTAACACGTGGTCACGTGACATCTTTGTTTTGATGAAAAATGTAGATTAAAAGATGACTGACATTTTGAAAAACAAAGACAAATAAAGATGTTTTCCTTTGTCAGTCCCAAATCAAAAGATGACAAAATACTAATCAGAATATCAGAAAAATGGAGCATTTTCCTGATTTTTGGGTGGGCTAGAAAATTGAAAAAATGAAGACATTCTTTGATTTTTATTCTGGGATGAAAAAACTGAAAAAAACCCTATTTTGAGCTTTTCTCAGTGTCAGTCCCAAATCAAAAGACGCCAAAATACTAAGCACAATATCAGAAAAATGGAGCATTTTCCTGATTGCTTTGTGGGCTAGAAAATTGGAAAAATGAAGCAATGTTTAATTTAGATTCTAAAAGGAAAATCAGTAAAATAGACTTTTCAGATGTGAATTTGAATTGAATATAATATATCAGATTATACTAAGATACCCCCAACTGACCTTGGGATCTTAGTATAATCTGAGGTTTAATTTGGAAGTGATTATTTGAAAAATGGAGCAATATTTAATTTGGTTTCTGAAAGGAAAATCAGTAAAATAATTATTTGAAAAGTGAATCGGAATTGAATTTCAAATTATACTAAGATCCCCCGACCCATGAGACCATGGGAAATAAAACTATTTAGTCCTTGGGTGATAACTATGTTTTTAGATTTTTTTATAATTTTTTGAAAGATAACATGGAAATGGATGGGATTCTGTAATATTTCAATACTTTATTATTAATAATTGCTGCTGTAAAACATATTGATAATGATCCCTGGTGTGCAAGAGACCATGGGGCACATTAATATTTAGTCCTTGGGTGATAACTATGTTTTTTGAATTTTTGAATTTTTTTTGAAAGATAACATTGAAATGGATGGGATTCTGTAATATTTCAATAATTTATTATTAATAATTGCTGCTGTAAAACATATTGATAATCATCCCTGGTGTGCAGGAGACTATGGGGCACATTACTATTTAGTCCTTGGGTGATAACTATGTTTTTAGAATTATTTATGATTTTTCGAAAGATTCCTTGAAATGGATGGGATTCTGTAATATTTCAATACTTTATTAATAATAATTGCTGCTGTAAAACATATTTATAATGATCCCTGGTGTGCAGGAGACACTTGGGCACATTCATATTTAGTCCTTGGGTGATAACTATGTTTTTTGATTTTTTTAAAGATTTTTCGAAAAATAACATTGAAATGGATGGGATTCTGTAATATTTCCATAATTTATTATTAATAATTGCTGCTGTAAAACATATCGATAATCATCCCTGGTGTGCAGGAGACACTTGGGCACATTAATATATAGTTGTTGAATGATAACTATAATTTTTAATGATGTTTCGAAAGATTACATGTAAATGGATGGGATTCTGTAATATTTCAATAATTTATTATTATTAATCGGTACCGTAAAATATATTGGTAATAATCACATATTGTAAAGGACACACATTGGCACAATAACATTTAGTTGCTGGTTGATAACTTTGTTTTTAGATTTTCCCAAAAATTACATTGAACTGTTATATTTCAATATTTTATTATTAATAATTTGTGCAGTAAAACATTTTGGTAATAATCACAGACGAGAACATTAGACACAAACAATGTTTTTAGATTTTTTTAGATAGAGTTTTATTACATTTTTACATGTATATATTGAAGTGGTTGGGATTTACGATTTCATTGAACGCACCATCAGTTCGCCTAACCGTAAAAGGCCACGTAGTTGCGCAGCAATTTTTGAAGCACGGCTAGTGCGACCGTCTCTCTCTGAAGTGCGGCCAGCGTGACCGCAGTAAAACACAGTCGCCCCGGGGCAAATCCAGCAACCTCGGAACGGTCGCCACCTGGTATTCCTAAACGTAACCTTACATCAGTAAACTGTGCCTAAAACCTAACCTTATTCCTAAACTTAACCCTAGTAAAACTATGCCTAACTAACCCTAAACTTGTTTCTAACCCTATCCACAGTAAAACAAATACACAAGAGTACAAGAACCGCTGGGGGCGAGTGGTCCTCGACAAAAATGGGGGTGAGCGTGTTTTGGGGCGAGTGTTCCGGTTACTCCGCCTCCTCCTTCTCCCTGCACCCCTCTCCTCCCTGCGATGTGTGCGCATGTGTGTAGACCTACAACATCACTGTGCAGGACTGTAGTTGGCCATGACTGGTGGGATTTGGGGATCAAGTCCCCTCCATTGTTCTTCCATCTATCTCTTCACTAATCCACTTGCCCCCCTCTCTCTCTCTCTCTCTCTCTCTCTCTCTCTCTCTCTCTCTCTCTCTCTCTCTCTCTCTCTCTCTCTCATTCTCAGTTCAATTTCAAACAAATTCAAAAGGACTTTATTGGCATGGGAAACTACCTACTGTTATATTGCCTAAAATATAAACGATAAAAACTAAGAAATACAATTAAAATATAGGCCTACTAATAAATACATGTGTAAACAGAGCTGTGCAGCGGTATAGGTGGCTATAAATAAGTTTATTTTTCTCAGTTACAATTACTTAAGTGTCTTTCTGAATAAAAGAGGAGAAAAAGTTCATTTAGTGTGGCTAAATTCTTCTTAGTTTCATTCTCTCAGAGATACTTCAGCCAATTCTTTGTCTCTGTGACTCTGTGTGTGTGTGTGTGTGTGTGTGTGTGTGTGTGTGTGTGTGTGTGTGTGTGTGTGTGTGTGTGTGTGTGTGTGTGTGTGTGTGTGTGTGTGTGTGTGTGTGTGTGTGTGTGTGTGTGTGTGTGTCTGTCTCTCTCTCTCTCTCTCTCTCTCTCTCTCTCTCTCTCTCTCTCTCTCTCTCTCTCTCTCTCTCACACACACACACACACACACTAATTAACTCAACTGCACAATTATCTGCTGGGCCCCCCCACACCTCACCCCCACCCACCACCTTCATGGCAGTGATGCAGCATCCTTTATTTATGCTGTTAACATGCAGCAGTGATTTCTCAGATTTCAGGACAACTGATGATAAGGGGTGGCCAAGGCAAGGAGGATCCATTAAGTTCAGGGGGGGGGGGGGGGCCTATAGATTTAAAAAATATATAAATACTGTCTTAACCAATCATGATCGAAGAAGCCTGAGCGGCCCCTACAGGCTGTGCAGTTCCTTACTCCCAGCCAGGTGAGGTGCATTAGTAGGTCAGTGTTTCCAAACCTGGGGTCTGGGCTCCCTTTGGGGGGCACCAAAGATCATACCCAAAATCATAAAATGTTTGGGTAATTATTCATCTTAGTCCAAATGGTCAACATTTTCAGAACATTTCTGAAATAGCTGTTCAATAGAACAGTGCCATTTGTCTTATAGGACAGTATATAATAAAAAATAATAATTAAAGGGACTATCAGACCATTTAATGTGCATTTCAGTTCATTATGCACAATTACCTTGCCTTGTGCATTTAAAAATATAATGTTTTCTGTTGCAGTCACAAATGGTTAAGACATTGAAATTCTACATAAATGTAATATTTTATTGTTATATGATAATCCCTCAATACAGTTTTAAATCAAAACAATCAGACATATAATAGCATAAACAAACCAATTTAAAGGACATGTTAGTTTTGGCATTTGTAGTACCCCCTGGTGTACAGATTTAGCACTGCAGACAGTGATACTGTCACATACTGTACATGTAGGCACACACACACACACACACACACACACACACACACACACACACACACACACACACACACACACACACACACACACACACACACACACACACACACACACACAATACATACTAATAAACACTGCAATTAACTTATTACGAATAAAAGTACTATAAATATTCAGAGACAACTGAGGCACACAGAGTACACAAATACAATACAATTCAATCAATTAGTTAACATGAAGAGAGAGTAAAAAATACTTTTGTGATTATAGGTTCTAGTTCCTCAACAGTTATATTTCCTCACCTGCTGTACAGATAATCATTTAAATGAAATCAGAATGGTCCAAAGAGGTCCACAGTGTATGCAGGCTTTCATTGGAAAATTATTTCACCAGTTGAAATCACCTGGTGTAGTGTTAGATGAAAACCTGCACACACATGATGGTGATGGGGCACCACTATCCTAATGCATTAGTGAAAGTGGAACACTTTTGGGACCGCCTATCCAACTTTGTCGTCATCATCATCATCATCATCATCATCATCATCATCATCATCATCATCATGAGAATCAGTATCATGATCTTAAGGCTCCATAGAGTCTTTTAAAGTTATCATAATCACCACCATCATCATCATCATCATCATCATCATCATCATCATCATCGTCATCATTATGAGAATTAGTGTTTTTCAAATCACGTTTGTCATTGTCATTATCATCATCATCATCCTTTTGAGAATCATCCTTTTGAGAATCATCATCATGATGATCTTAATGCTCATTAGTCTTTTGAACCAAGTTTGTCGTCGTCATCATCATCATCATGATCTTAATGGTCTTCAGTGTCTTTTTAACCACAGTTTATGTTCCATCAGCCACCATTGGACGACACAATTGTCATGTAATAAATAAAAACATAAAGAGCTAGCCAGTTAACTTTATTTAAACTTCCCAAATCTGGCATGAGAAGTAGGTTCATTCTTTTAGCCGTCTTCTTGGCGTATTATAGCAATGATGCATGAGATGGTTTGTTGCATGTTTTTACAATTGTCCAGTGAGTTCCCCTCTATATGTTAAAACACACCTCCAGTTTTTAATTCAGCTGGCCTGATGGATCCGCTTTCATATGAAAAAAGAAAAGAAAAGCCACCTTAGGCTGCAGCAAACACTGGTTACGAGTCCCAACCTGGTGTGTTGTCCAAAAGCCAAGGGTTGAGCTCCAGGAGATCAGACAAAGAGGGTTCAGATGCTGTGGACAGGTTAGGCAGGGAGTGAGAGATGGACAGTCGGGCCTGGCCAGAACCGGATACATACCCAGTGAAGTTACTAGAGCCTGTCTGAGGGACTATTAGAGGGCTGGGGACAGTGAGCAGGGACAGCAGAGAAGCAGAGGTATTGGTGCTGTTAAGCTGACTACCACTGCTACTTAAAGCAAAGTCACGAGCAGGGGAACGTCCTGGGTTTGTCTGAGGTGCGACAGAACTTTGACTGGACAGAGGTAGAAGAGGACTGAATTCTGTCAGAAAACCGCTGCTCTGACCTGAGTGAAGCTGCTGGTGTGCATTTGTGAGACCGCGCACTGCTACATTTTCTCTCCTTGGGGCCTTTGGTAGGACCAAAAAAGCTCCAGCATGAGCCAGGTTCGCTCTCACATTAAGATGATGAGAGTCGGGTCGGGATTGGACATTTACTAGACCAGGATAAGGCGGTGGTGGGGCCACTGTTTTGGTAGAGGGGGGTAGGACAGCTGTGTCGGTTTGGGAAAGAAGGGCATTAGTTGTCTTGTCGGAAGAACACAGACGGAAGGTGCCTTCAGATCGTGACAGAGCTGATGCTGTTAGTGAGCTGACGGGTGGGAGGTCTGATGCTGCACCGGCGAGGACCGGTGTGAGGGGAACGTTTGTTAGCCTGGTGGAAGTGAGGCCAGGTGGTCCTGGACGAGTGGGGGGGCCTGAGGGGGCGCAGTGGCTGGTAGAAAAGTGGGCAGATGTCGTGGGGACAGGAGATGACAGCAACAGAGCGAGGTGAGAGCTGGCAGGCTTGTCGAGGGCATGGAGGCCCGGGACAGAGGGGGTGGCAGTGAAACCAGAGTAGGAGATCTGGCACTGGGTGTCAGATGGACTCAGGCGACTCAAGGCAGATGTAGATGCAGCCTCTCCTGTGTGGGAAAAGGTGGCTGCTGGTGCGGTGTAGACGGAGGCAGAGAGGGGACTCTGCGTACCGGTGGAGCTGGAAGGGCTGGAGCCATTTAGGAGGGCCGCACAGAGAGGAGCCACTGCTGGCGTGGGGGAGGCTGATGCGGGCAGTCGCGAGTTGGAGGCGTGGAGCCGGCACAAAGGCTTGTGGCGCTCCAGAGCTGTAGTGTAGCGCTGGAAGTCTTTCTTCAAGGAATCGATCTCCTTCTCCAGGGCTGTGTTGGAACGCTCCAGACTCTGAAGCTCCTGCAGATGAAGAGTGGGTGGAATGTTAAATAAGAGAGACAGAACAGGAATGTGGTTGGGTAGGAGAGAGCAAGAGAGAGAAAGAGAGATGGGGAGAGAGAGGTGAGAGAACAGGAAGGAGGGGAGAAATTATAGAAAAATAGATCCCGCCAAATCAAGTCCTTGAGTAGGTGGCTGTGCCTAAATCTGTATCTTATCACGTATCATGAGAAAAGCAATAAACATGAATCATGATCTCATGACCATGATCTCACACTAGACCTGAGTCAGCCCAGAAGCTTCATATGGTTGCAACTATCTACTTTACACCAGTGTTTCCCAAACAATGGGTCGGGACCCATTTGTTATGGGTCGCAATATCCCTTTTTTCGTTTCCTACATTTCATTTTTGTATTATTATTTCAAAGTATTTTCAAAAATATATTCCCCCAAGAATCTAAATTTTTCAGAAATTAAAAACAAATCCAAACACCTTTCAAAAGAATTCCATAAATAAATAAATAAATACTTTTAAGAAGTAGTGCAAGTGCATCGCGACGCATTGTGGGCTTCTAGCTAGTTTTTCTTTTCATTAGTTTGGGTTCCGGGGAAACATCAAATTTCTCTTTTGGGTCTCGAGCTAAAAAGGTTTGGAAGCACTGGTTTACACTCTTGGACAGAATCAGATTGAAACCCTTGCAGTGCCTATTAGTCATCACAGCCCACTGGGTTGTGATGTGCTGACATTTACCGTATATTTTACCAGGAGTTATGGTAGATTAGTTTGTGTCAACGCTGCTTCCTCAAATTGAACCAAAAGAGGACGAGAGAGAAGGACAGAGAGGAAAGGAGACAGACAATTTTAATGAGACAGCATACAGTAAGTGTGGACCACAGGTACTGACTCAAACACACATGCACACATGCGCACACGCACACACACAGAATACTGCTCTAGTCAGCTGTGCTGGGTAAATACTACAGTATTGTGCAGAGGGTGTGGTGAGATAGAGAAAGTATTTGAAAGAGAAAGTGAAAGACAGAAGTGCCCACCTTGAACTCATTGTGGGAACAGTTTGGACTTTGGCCAGATTTGTGGATTATTACTCAAGTTTAGGACAGAGATAAACAAATAACACCACATTGGAATAAAATCAACTTCAATTTGAAGAGAAGTGAAAACAGGTGAATATTCCCAAAAAAACTGCACAATAAGCTCAAAACGTGCAGGGGGGCACCAAGTATAGACCTCTGGGATCCCAGTCAACGAAGTACACAGTATACCGGGAGTGGATTGGGAGTTAAATAGCTGAAACCTATATCTATTTACCTTTATAAAGGCTTTATGTACATTTATTTAGAAAATACAGGTGACCATGTTCAACAGAACTCTTTAGTTATACATAGTGACAGGAAGGAGCTGCCTGCTATAACCAGTGTACTGGTAAACTTCTACAGCTCCTCTGGAAAAACACAGTGGGTAAATGGTTTGCTCAAGAAGACTTCTGCTTAAATGTCATTCTGTAAATTATTTTCCTAGTTTTACGGTCACATAAGTATGTTCTAACAAATGATTTACATAAACCCATCATTACTAATCTGACAAATAAATCACCATCATCATCATTTGCCCTAAAATAATAAAGTAATACTGTTCCAGTTTGACATATCCAAGCTGTGACTTCTCTATTGCATACTATTGCTGCGGTAATGAATTCTATTTTGCGAAGCTATACGAAAAAAGGATGTGTATGTCATTTCTTTATTGATAACCACGCAACAATAAATGTTGCATCTATACATTCAGTAAAGTTCATAAGGCTTTTTTCAGCTTTTCAATTATTATATTTTGAAGCAGAGGACTGCTTAATTTATGCTGCACTGGTGTCACATGACAAAAGGCGATCTATAAGCTGACAGCGCGTCGCACCCGCGATGCACTGTGAGCTTGTATATCGTCTATCTTTGCCGTACAACACCATCGTACAACGAAGTATAAATCGGGCTTTAATATCCATCACATTTGTTTGTCTTTGTTGCAGAATATGAAAAAAAATATTAATAACTTCCTGACTGGGGCACAAGGCAGCACTATGAGAGAAAAACTATTCAAACACAAAGGAGTTGATATGGAAATGCTATGGATCTCTATGTGCTGAAGGTCCTTCTGGGATGTCCGTTCAGCGCTAAGTACCGAGAAGTGAGGACACAAGGGTCATCGACTCAACATTTTCTCTGTGTGTGTGTGTGTGTGTGTGTGTGTGTGTGTGTGTGTGTGTGTGTGTGTGTGTGTGTGTGTGTGTGTGTGTATGGATCTGGCTGTGAAATTTGATCCTCCAGGGAGAAGGGGAGGGGGGGGACAGGACGGGGGGACAGAGGCAGTGGGACGGGTGAGAAAAAGAAAAGAAAGGGAGCGTCATAGAGGTGGGAGGACCGGAAGGAAAGAAGGGAGGGAGGGGGAGTGAGTGAGCGCGAGAGCCTTTCTTTTCAGCCTGGGTATTTACAAGAAATGTAAGCGGCTCCCAGCAGGATTTCACAACTCACACAAACTGTCATGTCACGTTGTCATTTCTGGCACGACAGTACCTCATCACAAGCTGCATCTATTGGTGTGTGTGTGCAGGGGTGGAAACACTAATAGAATGTCCTACTCCTAAGTACAAGAACGGTTGCTTGACTTAAATATTACTCAAGCTGAAATGTAAAGGGCAAGACCACTTTGGTAGAGGTTTGGGTTGTGTAGTTAGTTACCTTGCCATGATGTAACTCCAAAGGTGGTCAAGAAATAAAAAATAATTGCTGCATTGATTAGAAATTGATAATTCAAAATATGCTCCCCATTGACTTACATTGTACAGTAAAACAGCTCTCAAAGTCGCTCTTTTAGCATGTAAACGAATGTAAACAAAGTCGATTCAGACAATATAGAACATCACCAAACCCAGTACTGTTTTTTTTTAAATAAAATGTTGATTTAGCTATTTTTAATAGAAAGAAAACCTGGACTGGATCGGCGGATCCGGATCCGGATCTTCAAATATTAAAATCATCAGGAAGTTGACATTTTTATTTCAAAAATAAACAGTACTGGGTTTGGTGATGTTCTATATTGTCTGAATCAGCTTTGTTTGAGTTCGTTTATGGGCTAAAAGAGTGACTTTGAGAGCTGTTTCAGTGCACAATGTAAGTCAATGGGGAGCATATTTTTAATTATCAATTTCTTATTAATGGAGCAATTATTTTTCATTTCTTGTCCACCTTTGGAGTTACATCATGGCAAGGTAACTACACAAACCAAACCTCAACTAAAGTGGTCTTGCCCTTTAAGTCCCTTCTTGTTATCATGTTTTAATTATGGTGCTGATTTTATTTATTTTTTATAAGACCTTTAATAAGACCTTCATAAATAAAGTGTGTTATTATTGTTATTATTATCTTCATTATTATTATACGTTTAATAATAATGAAAGCGGTAGCATGAAAGATAAACAAATGGGGAACTGAAAGGTCATTTGTACCTCGTGGAGTTCATCTGCTTGCTGTGTTTGCTTCTTTCTGGTCTTCCTGGCCGCAACTCTGTTCTTCTCTTGTCTTCTGCACCTTTTCTCTCCCCGTGGATGGGACTCCAGTTCTCCTTTGTCCTGTCAGAAAGAGAGACAGACCAACCATGAGCGGATGCATAGCAATAATGACAAGGTAGCTTAGACAGACAGACA